>NC_085024.1:14800485-14824080 GCF_963692335.1 Osmerus eperlanus
GTAGTCTTGTGACAGTTTGGAAAATAATTGTGTTTTAACTCTGTGTGTGACCATTATCAATAAACAAATAACAGTTATATCCAGTAGATGTCTCTCAAATTTCAAATACATTCAAACCAATCAAATCCTGTGAAGGATAGTGTTGTCCTCTAGATGTTATTGGAGATTTTTTGATATCTTTGTGGGAGGACAATCATTCTTTAAGTTTTTTCCGACTTCACTTTACATACCATCAGTAGACATGGCTGCACTTGTCCAAGATGGATGCTTCTCTGATGCTTGTCAGTGTGCCTGCCTGCTAAACTTCAGCACGCCTTTGATCAAACCCAGCGTCTGACAGCCTGACTCCGTGATAGCACACAAGCACAGTATTTGTGTCAATAATTCCTGTTTACAGTCACTCTCGCTGTTCCTGTTTACTGTTTGTCCAGCATCAATCATTAGCTTTCAACACCGCCAAGCAAATAAATCCGTACTGTAGGAAAATCTCTACTGTAACTTCGCATGAAATCAAATAACTTTTATACAAAGGGTTGGATTTGTGGTGTGTTTTAGCCTGAGGGTCCCCCCAAAGCCCTCTGGAATAGAATGCCCGGGCTAGAAGCCCCCTAATCCCCTTCGGCCAGTTTGACTCCACCCCCCCCACCCCACCCCCCCCCACCCCAGCTGTCCACTGTCTGAAAACAAGGATGAACCAGAGGGCAGCCCCCCCAAACCCCCTTCTCAGCAGTGTGCATGTGGTTGCCTGGAAACTTGCTCTGCAGAAAGCGTCAACTTTCTCCCGCTGTTCAAAGGGGGGCGGGGGGCGGGCAGGGGAAGGGAGGGGGGGCGCCAGCAGAGGGCTCTCGTCTGGGAGAGGAGGAGAGAGGGAAAGGGGGAAAAGGTCCTTCAGTGTTTTAAAACAAGTGTCTCGCCCAGAGATAATAGTGTGGCGGTGGGTTATAAATGAGGCATTTTGTTCACTTGGGCCTGATAATGGCGGTTTGGGGGGAAGGGGAGGAAAGTTCATCGCTCTCTTATCAAGGCGCTGTGACATTTCTCCTTCAGCTGTAAAATTTCATATCACATATCTCCTTTAAAGATGTAGCACCTTTTGTTGAACCGATACAGAACATTCCATTTCACCCCTATATGCCTCACTCTCACCATATATTAATAAATGTCCCTTTTGGCGGCTTGTGTAACCTGCTCTTACCAGTAGCGAGGGGTTCAGCTCGGAGATTTATCTATGAATTGCCACACATGGGCTGTTGACCTCTGAACTGCAATTACTTACAACAGTTGATCTATTTTGTTATAGTTCTCAGACTTTTTGGGGGGGATCCACCACGGTTAAGTCATCTTTGAATTAAAAACTACAGTTGTGCTGGTTATGTATGACAGTCTGTTTGTGTGGATCTACATGTTATTTCAGAAGTTAGATTCATCCTCAGTAAACCTGGCATTACTGTTCTTCTACAGAGGTCAGTGGATCATCTTTGACCATTAGCAGATTCGTCACATAATAAAAATCATCACTACGTAAAAATCTAATTCCAGATGTATATTACACAGCAACATTTGCAATCAAATACATCTGCACATGGTGACAGATCATCACCATTCCAGAAATACACCAATCAGGGGTTGTTTATACATAGACATGTGTGAATTATAATTATTACATTATTATTCATGACTTTTCATTTATGTTTCATCTGAAAACGGCCACCTTTTTGTGGACTGCAAGCAGTGATTGTCAGCAGAAACCAATGGCCCTCCTCTTTAATTGTAACTGTAGGTAGGGCTGAGACAACGCTGTCATTGTTAATCTAACAGATTTTAAAAAGGAGGGCAGGGTATGATTTGGGATGTGGGGGGCGGAGGGGTAAGGGGTAAGGGGGGTCTGCCGGTGCCACCAACACTAACCATCTCTTCTTTAAATCACCCCAAGATGGCTCCCTGCCAGAGAGAGGCGCTTATTAGTATTCAGTCGTACGCCAGTGAAGGGAGAGATGAGTCCGCAGAGCCATAGAAAACAAACAGATGCCAGCATGGAGCATCTTGGGTGCTATCTGAAGAGGATCTCTCCACACAAAGGGACATTCATTGGTCTGCCAAGTATCTGTGGAGAGCAGGAACAGACCCTAGAGTCTAGCGACAGATGATGATCTTATCGAGGGACGGGGGTGGGGTGGGGTGGGCGAGGAGAGGAGAGGGGGAGGAGGGTCTTTAGTCACATCATCAGGTCCCTCTTGCCAAGACTCTGGCATTTCAGTATGATGAGCGACGTTGAGAAGAACAGGGACTATGTTTGTTAATTACTCTTGCGTCTCATTGTAACTTTCCTTTCCAAGACAGATCCTGCTTATTACTTGGCACTATGGGGTTAAATACCCAGTATTTCATTCTGTAATTGTGTGACTAAGACAGATTCATTAATTTATTATTTAGATCAAGGAAGGGCAAAAGATTGATAGCACTTACTGTCAGCTCCAGTAGGATGACTTTAAAATACTGATTAGTAATACTGACAGCTCAATAAGATGACAATTAGGAAAAGTGAATTTCAGCATACATTTTTTTGTGTTTGTTTGCGTCATAATGTATCCATCTTCATCAAGTGCATTAAATGTACTTGTCTAAATGCCTGAAACGTAAAAAAGCTTATTTTTGAAAGCTTATTATTTTTCCGACAAAGTCTTCCACTGGTATCTGCAACAGATGTGGCGAGCCAGCTGGGAGCCAAGGTCCTCAGGCAACATTTGGTACAGGACACAAACAACTGGCACCCAAACCCCTTAGATCACAAACCTCCAGGAGTCATCCCCCCTCTCAGCCCCCCTCTCCCTCACGCACTTACATACCCCTGCTCAATCCACCCCCCCATCTCAAACTAACCCCGCTAAAAACAGGAGCGCAGATCTCCTCCGCTGGGGATGAGTCTAGCAGCGAGTCAAGCAGGGCTAAACAGGAACATGCATCCAAAGGCTGCCTGTCTTATCAGAGGACAAACAGAATGCATCAAGCGGTGGCTGTGGCTCTCCGTGAGCTCTCCTCTGATGACGACCAGCTGTGCTCCAATGTTTAATTATTTCCCCCTAATGAGCTTAGCCACCTTCCCTTACACCGGCAGGGACGCCGTGTGCTGCAGACGATATGGGAAGGAGGGGTGGGGATGGGATGGGGGGGGGGGGTGTGCGGGGGATAGGGGGGGGGGGGATAGGGGGGGGGCACTCACTCAGTTCCCTCAAAAGAGTAAAGTTTAGACCGTCTGCCTGTTGTCTGTCTGACTGATTTAGCATTTGCACACGAAAAAAGATTACATGAAGTCATCCCGTTTATGTGACATTCAGATCCCCGCTGTGCAGCTGCACATCTAAAATAAATATGTTTTGTGCCAACCCCATAAAGGGCCAAACAAGTTCAAAGAAGTGAAGTCAGACTGCCCTTGTCAGTGTGACCTGTGCTGCTACAACAGTGATCAGCCGTGATTAGGCCAGGATCACCCAGGTTGGTATTTAGGTAACAGTGATGTAGCCAATCACCTCGCTCTGTTTATGCATGAGGAGAACCACATAAGAGCATTTACATACCCGCCGATTGACACAATGGCGTGCCGCAGATACAAGGCTGATATCTGCAGAGTGGAGCTGAATAGCTTGTTATATCAGAGGAGCTCTGTAAAGTTCAGTCATCATCGTTTCTCTCCATTCAGGCCCCCAGGGCCTTTTCATAACCCCTCTGCCTGCACAGGTTGAAGGCAACAGCAGACGTGTGTTTACCCATGTGCAGCTTTGCTGAACACTGTGTGCTGAACAGAAACACAGTGTATATGAATGAATGTATTCCCGTTTCAAAGGACCACACCACTGAAATCCTTTACATCAATCCACCATGTATCTCATGAACAAATCTTATTATTATTTACTGGTACTTTTACTCCCCCCCCAAAAGAAAGTTGATATGAAAATTACATGTAAATGAGCTCTAAACGTCATGATCAAAATTGTGCGGGGGTTAAAGTGGGGTTAGAGTTAAGTTAGGGTCACAAAACTAACAGAGAGAAGATTCAGCATAGCAGCCTGCCTTCAATAAAAGGATGATGAGTTATTGTGGGTGAAGGAGTCCTGGTGGTTTGGCATGGTTGGAGAGTGTCTTCCCACTGAAGATAGAGCAGATTGCACTTGAGGTCCGAGGGTTTAGAATCCTCCAGAGCCTGAGATCCTTCTTGAACCAGGCCACTCAGTGTTGTCAAGGCGACCGGCCGGAAATGTGCACTTGAAGAGCTGTATGACCCCCCCACCCCCCTCGCCTACCCCCGTCCTCCAACCACAAAACCACGGCCAACCAGCGGTCTGTTATCATAACTATTTGGTTAATCACTGTCCCAAAAAGTACACTGAATCTAAGAGATAAGATAGTAGGGGGTGTTTGCTGGGGAGGGTTGGAGGGTGTAGCTGTGCTAACAGGGGTATCCGGTTACACAGCTAATTAACTGGTCTGCACAACACTAACAAGGAGAGGGGTGTGTGTGTGTGTGTGTGTGTGTGTGGGGGGGGGGTCTTCCTGGAACAACAGAAATAGTCCTGCTTCTGCCAGCCATAAGGCCTGCAATGCTTCCATCTGATTATCACAACACCAGACCTCACAGGGAAGGTTAGCATGCTGAGTTCCTGGAGAACCGCTTTAAACAGATAACGGATGGCTAATGTGCTTATTCCTTATAATATTTCAGACCTAACCTGTCGTGTATTATTATTATTTGACGGATTCACAATAGCCCCAATGACTGCAAATCTATATTCAAGATGTGTGAATGTAACTACAGGGGATTTAACCAGTGTTTTCCAATTGTGAATCCGGTCCAACTGTTTAGCATTAGACCAAAAGGACATGCATACAACAAGGACAGTTTGTCTTAAAAGTGTCATCTTGGCTTACCTCATCCTATTAATTGTCTTAAATGGCCTGCTTTGAATGAACTGATTTAAAATCATTGTATGACTCATCAGTTACCGGAAATAAAACAAACAAAATGGCTGACTTTGAGGATGTTGTGTGTTTCAGGAGAGCTGGACGCATTCCTGAAGGAGGGAGAGCGACGCATCCACAGCCGGCAGCAGCTCCCTGTCGGAACCACGTGGGGGCCGTTTGACGGAAAGATCGAGATGAGTCCTGATGGCATGGTAGGTTCTGTTTGGGTCTTCTCCTTTTTCTTTTTCAATGCAGTCTTTGGATCTGTCTGCCATTTTGCACAACTGATTCCTTTTACTGAGCTAACATCACAAATATAATCTCTGCCCACGTTCAACAAACTAATTTGAATTCACAGTAAGATCATTTTCATGTTGGGATCGAAGTTTGGAGTTTATGGACAAGAAAGTTAGTACTGTGTATCTTAGTTAGAGATCTCAGACAAGATTACTTGAAAGTTTAGAGGTTGCAGCTCATTCTAATATATGGCAACATGTCCCTCATGACAGTCTTGTGGACCTATAAACCTTGACTGGCTGACTGACAAACAGGCCCCAACAGCAGAGCTTTGAAATGAATCCAAGTTTACAATTTAAATCCGTTAAAACCCTCTTTTTCATTTTTTTTCAACATAGCATTTTAATTGGTGGATTTTGAATTTTGTCCAGAACCAAAATAAAAGGAATTACCATTACTATTTGATGCTGTTCTAAACCCAAATTTACAGTTGTCAGTTAGCTAGCCTCTCCTTCCCAGCAATCCTCGTTTAGTTCCTTTTTCGCAGCTGAAGCTGTGTTGACCTGGTGCTCTGGTGACGAGAGGAGTCCTCTAGGGGTTGGCATTTCATTTTGCATTTGGATTAATTAAGAAATGCTTATTAAAAATTTTAACCAATCTCACAGTCATCCTGTTAAGAAACATACGGAAAAGTCCACCAGGATTTTTGACTCGGAGGCCCCGTTCTGCCGGATTTCTTTAACTCATAACTTTATTAAATCATTCTCTGAACAGTTTTTGACTGTTTTCTAAGCTCCCCTTGTGGTTTTGAAGTCATCAATGGCTTTAAATAACTTGCTCCGTCTCACAGCCATGAAATATGGAGTCCTTCTCCCGGCAAAGCCAGTTATCCTTGGCAGAGAAAGTGATTCCAAGCAGTAACACCTCAAGTCAACTATGCGGTGTGTGACATACAAATACAACTTTCTGCCATCCCTGATTGACTTTCAAAGACAGATAGGGAAGGCAATGTCCACCTAACCCTCAGAAGAAACACTTTATTGCGTAGTTTCAGTTGTGCACCGTCAATATGTTCCCTTTGTTGGAAAGTTAAGTTCAGCTGACTAACCGCTAAACTAACTAGGTTCTCAACTGATCGCACATGCTCAATAAGCTCCTGGCAAGTGTTGGCAGTGCTTAACTAACAGCCCCTCGGTGGATTCCAATCCTCCCTCACAGATCCTCCTATCTCTGGTTTGTAGGGAGCCAGGTGCTGGTCTTCACCTGTAATGGTCTGTGGAGGGGGGGGGGGGTGGAGAATATGCCAAGTCTACTGCAATTAAAGGGAAAGGAAAAGCTCTGGCATATTGCCTTTAAGGATCTCTTGTGTGTCTATTCTCAGGGGTGTACTTTCAATGCTTCAGCGCTTGCCCTGCTCTCTCTTAAGTCTCCTCTCTCAAATGGGGTACTGCCTGTTAGCCGCTTCCCACAATACCTCATTAAAGCCTGGGTCAGCTTGACTGGCATATTTTTGTATTATTGAGGTATCTTGAAGGGTTTTAATATGAATGTGTTTCACGTTCGACAGGCGCCGAGCCAGAGAGCTAGCATCTATCAATGTCTCTGGTTTCAACAAGGGAGACCATGTCTTTGTTTTAGAAAACCATTTTTATATGACGCCTTTGGTGATTTAGCAATTCTTTTGTATGATACAGGCCCATTGGCAAGATCTCTAACTAGGTGTCCTATCTTGAGTTATTTCTAGTGGGAGCGGATGGGGATTTTTCCGCTTGTTTCCACCCATGTATGTTTAATGATCGAAACAAGCTGGGGTGTCTCACCTGGAGATAGAGCTCCTGTAGATGTAGAACACTGAGCGGTCTGAGGGGGGAAGACGGCAACAAAGTTCATCTTCAAGAAAACCGTCACTTTTTCTAGTTCATTAATTCCAAAGTGTGACGCGAAACAGAGATAAAACAGGGCAGTTGAGAGGCCAGTGAAGTAGAGAACGAGGCTGGACTTGGTGCGTGTCAGGTCAACGAGTATCCCTAAAGAAGGCCAGCAGGCAGTGTGAAGCATTTCAGGTAGAAATAAACCCGGATTTCTTCACAGGTCTCTACCTCACCCAAGAGGCGCTCTCCATCATTCTTATGAAGTATCACCTCCAGAGACTATTGAATCTCTCTTTTCCTGTCATATTTGGAAGCGATTGAGGGGAATGAAGCGCCCCGTGGCAGCCAGGTGTAGTGTGTGGTGTTCTTGCCACCTCCCGTCACCTGTCTAATACTCGCTGCAGACCTGCCTGCGTGATATCAATATGGCTTCCCTGAGAAAGAGAGGGTTTATCCTCAGACTGGAATGAGATCAAGGTTTCTTGTCTGCCTGCTGCATACACAAGTCTATCTCAAACTGTATGAAGAACCATCTTATGTTGTCCCTATTGATGAGCCATTTGAAAACCATTTTTTATAAAAATACAAATAAACACAGGGTGCCTGCAATATTCACAAAGGATCCTCTCCAGGAACAGCGCAGGAACTCATTTGTAACTCTCTTTCCTTGCGGTGCTCGGGAGTGAGTGTGTAGAGACGTGTGGGTGAGTGGTGTTGAGGCAGGCCCCCAGGGGGGGAGCCAGGCTGGAGAGCTGGACAGCAGGCCAGGGAGGGCTTGTCTCTGAGGGTCTGCTCCTCCTGCTGCTGTGGGTCTCCGTGGCTGGGTCCATGATGGAGAGGAGACTGGGAGAAGAACAACGAGTGGAGCGTTACAGATGTCCAGGCTGCCTGAGACAGGGAGAGAGACAGAAGGGGGGGGGGGGGGGAGGGGGAGAGAAAAGCGACTTGGTGAGCTAGAAAAGAGCGAGAGAGCGGGAGAGAAAGTGAGGGGAGAAGAGAGAGATGCTGTGGAGGGAGAGAGGGGAGCAGAAAAAATCGAGTGGGAAAGGCATGACAGGGAATCTGGGCATCTGCTGGACAGAGATAGGGTCGCATCTCAGGCGTTTATCAAAGAGGAGAGCAGATTTCACAGCCGATGTGCTGAGCGTGGCGGCCGCAGGGCACTGGGTGCGGGTGGGGAGCTACTGGACTGCGGTTACAGTTAACGCACTGGTCTGTTCACGCACTCCAGACCAGGCCAGACAAAAAGCAACACCAGTCGTAGATGAGCTACGAGTTACTTGTGTTTTAGAGATAATATAATAAAGATGATATTGTGTGATGTTATTGACCTTCGTGAGCATATTTTTACTGAGAGTTCGGTAGGGCTGAATACAAGCTCACGGTCACGTTCATCAAATGCTCTGGACCACGGAGCTCTGAGGGACAGGCTAGGGACTAAAAACAACATCACGGCTGAGGGGGTGTGTACGCGTGTGCATGTGAGGAAAAGACTGAATGCGAGGAAGAGAGACAGAGAGGAGGTGGGCAGAGAACCACAGAGCGGGAGAAAGAGAGCGAGAGAGAGAGAGAGAGAGACCCATGCTGTGTGCCTTCGTCAGTACCCCGACTGTTCCACCCACACTTTTCTCCTTCCTGACTGATGGAGCTGCCACAAAGTAGCGTCATCCCTCACCCCTCTCTCCCCCCTCCCCCTTCCCCCTCGCCTCTCCTCCCCCGCCATTCCTCACTCGTCTCCCTGATCAATCAGACCATTAGAGTCCAATTACAGCCCGGCCCCAGCGCAGGTGAGCGACGAGCGCTCTCAGCCCGCCACCGCCAGGCCGCCCCCCGCGCACGCCGCCTCGCTCTCCAAATTAACGAAAATTAATAGTGACACTCAGACATAAATGTCTGCAATCGGGGCTAAATTGCCAGACTGGGTCAAAGCTATTGAGTAGCAGGTGTCTTGAACGTGGTAATTATGTGAGCTGGACTGGACCAGGGAGAGTGTGAGAGGCCCAGGGCTCGTCTGCAGAGCATAACCTGCAAACCTGGTGCCCATCTTGGGTATTAATAATTGATTTGGAGGCAAGCTATTAATGAGCCACAGATTACATGGTTGTGTAGTAAACGTCCTTAGACGAGGACACTTTGGAGAGCTGTCTCCTGTTCTGTTTGAGGCTCAGCTGATTGTTAATAGAGTGCATAGTGTACTGCTACAGCCAGGACGAGATTCCCAGGGATTTGTGCTTTCGGCCAGGTCCTTACCTACCTGCTCTCGGACACACGGGATCCTACCATTCCATGTGTGACAATTTAACATGGAGATCTAAAGCAAAGCCTGTTCATAGATAATCTGATGGGTTATGAAGGTATTCTATAATCTAATGGACTGTGTTCCACTGTCTGTGCCGCAGGAAACAGGTGAAGTTCCATCGATATGAGTCTCCGTTTACATCACAGGGATGTGGAGTAAGGAGCTGACTTTGAAGAGTGATTATTTGTATTGTCAGGAAATTTGTTTGCACAATGACATCTACTCTTTCTTCCCATATGGTCTGTTGTATACAATAGTGTATTCAGTCTGCTATGGTGTGTTTATATGCAGACAGGATGTGGAGGCTAAGAAACAGCTGTCAGAAGACTCATTTCCTGTTAGGCACTAGCAAGACAAACACTGTGTCATGTTCAATTTATAATTTAGTATTGTTTTATATGTTAGCTACAGGAATATTGAATGTGCAAATCGGAAGCCACCAAAAAATGGTGGAGTCTGCCACAGTGACTTTTATCATCTTGGATAATATATGTGTTCTTTTAGGAAGAACCTCTTGTGGTCTGTGAGCAGAGAGTGTTACCAAGTGGAGAGAACTGACAAGATACTGTCCTAATTTTTTGCCTGAGAGAGAGAAAGGTAGAAGCTGTCAAAAACAGTTTTTTATTGAGTAATTCGGTACAAGGTTAGGAATATGGGGCCTGGGCACCGAAAAAAGCCCCACAAATTATTCAACCCATCACTCAAGCAACGTATCTCCTCCCTCTGCCCACCCTCTTTTCCCAATATGTTTATTGTTAGCTACCCCTCCTAAACTTTAACAAGTGGTGGCAGGATTTTTCCGCGCGAAATTATATTTTTCTTCTTGTCACTGCTTCATTAATCAAGGGGAGGCATTCTGAAAAATGTTTTGTTTTGGAGGCTGCAATCTATTTCGTGTGTGTGTGTGTGTGTTGTTGTTAATCTGCGCCTGTGGCAGGTTTCCCCTCAGAAACGGAGCTCTAAGCAGCGGTATCGCGGGCCTATTGTTGTAGCCTCTGTCATAGCAAGGAGAGGCTGATGCAGGCCTGGGCTCGGCTGATAAGGGAAAGAGGATTCAACATGGCTGGAAAGGAGAATCAGTGGGACTTGAGAGTGGAGTACGGATGGGGCAAACGCTCTCGCACACACACACACACACACACACATGCTCAAACACACACAGGCTCTTGCACGCAGTCACACATGAGTGTACACACACATGCACAAATCATCATCATCATCATCATCACGACACTGGCACATGCCCAGGCAATTATTTACAGTAACATCCAATTACATATGCAAGAAGACACCGCAGGATAGGACCACTATGGGGCTGGCAAGGGGGTTGCCACAGAAACGGCACACAAGCAAATAAACCAAAAAACAGAAGTTATATTTGTTCGATTTATATAAAAATTTTGATTTAAAGGTTGACTATCCTTTTTAATCTCAAAGTGACACCATGTTGTAAGAAGCATGAAAAGCCCCGCATTATCAGGACTAACAGGATTTACATTTCTGTGTTGGACACACAAATCATTTTGGCAGCAAGAATGTGGCTTCGTCTAATGAAATAATGGGCCCAAATTTTAGGCGGAGAACCAATTTGTGATTGCATGCATCAATTATTTCTTGGGCTTACACCAATATCAAGACCTTGTCTGATGGGTAATATGGTGATTATCTGGCTTACTTGCTGTCTTTTTGATGTCATCCATAAAGATACAGACAATATCAATAATGTGTGTGTGTGTGTGTGTATGAAGGACCATGCCATCACATTGATCAGGGTGGGAGAACTCGTGTTTCAATAATGTCAGTCTATTCTCATTTGTCTCTCAATTACGTGACCATATATAGTCAGACGGAGATGTATCTGTGTTAGGTGGGGTGGAGTTGGCATGGGTGGAGGGGGGGTGTTTTACGGGGGGGGGGGATAACTGTGTGGTTCTTTTCCTAAAGTTTCCTTCCTGTGGTTCCGTAGCTAGAACCCCTACGGTACCCATGGCACACTGTGTGTGAGGTTCTCCAAGGGTCTGTCTCTGCGCTTTCCTGGCCCCTGCTGATTTCCTCTGTGGGATGTGAGATAATACATGGTTGACTTGATCTACAAGTGAACCTGACATTTCCCTGTCCTTACATCACAGCACAACTCCCTAACAGATATGGCAGGTGTGCCGATAAGCAGAGCAGAATTCACTGACTGGCTTTGTGTTTGCTGCTGCTGCGACTGCAGAGTTTACTCAATCATGCCAAAGATACGGCAAAGGTAGCATTATACTAGTGTTAATAGTGTAATATACAGGAGAATCACTGCTTCTTTGTTTTAGATGTATCTGAGGAATAATTTGCGGGCTGTTATTTTTGGATTGCAAATAGATCAAATATATTGTGTAATAATAATATGATAACACCTAATAATATACAGCTGTAAATGTGTGTGTTTTCTATCATAAATTGACTTTCTCATAGAAAGTAGTAAAAAGAATAGATGTCTTAATAAAGAAAAGGCTTTTATCTTCCTCGGTTTCCCCCAGACTAAGTCCTCCATGGTGAGAGAGGAAAGACAGGAGAGTACAGGGGAGGTCAGCCTTGTTTCAGTTTCCTGGAACGCTGCTCATGTCTCTTTAATAAGCTGTTCTATCCTCAGCGCTGTCCTCCCAGCAGCAGAGCGCTTGTTACAGGGCCACAGCACTTCCAGCCGGGGTCAAACAGACCAATCAAATACAATTATTATCAAAGAAGATTTTTCTGAGATGTGTAATTCCCATCAGACTTTTTACATAAAAAAAAAAAGCGAAGTACAATGTTTTGGCACCGTCTGCGATAAGTGTTTGTGCCAGATCTGGAGGGCCTTGTGAGTGCAAGGGGCCGAGCAGAACTAGGGGCCAGGGAGAGGGTGTTCTCTCCAGGGAATGTATTAGGTCCTGGGCGGCTGGTGCTCCTGCCTCTGGTGGTGGGGTTGGGGTGGCTGGGGGGGATGGGGGGCGTGCCGGTGCTTCAGGCCCCCAGGGTGTCCGCTGTCAACCAGAGTCCCAGAAGAGACAGGATTACACATGTCTGAGGGATATAGTCTGGATTAAAACACACTTTCACCTCTGAGAGGTGCAGAAGGCAGCATATGGTTTTCGTTTCAGTCCCGAATAAATTAAAGCTAGGCCTAATACTGGGAATAAACACCATGGGCTTATTTTATTTTTACCAGAGCAGATCATGCCTTTTTCTGAGTGACCCACTATCGGCCCAAATCTGAAATGTTTATAAATGTCAGAGCGTGTTTATACCTGATATAGACCGGCCTTTACGTTGATTACGTTGAGCTCAGATTCAGATAAACTGGTAACCAAGCAGTGAGATTTCACCCCTAGCGAAGTACTTGAAAGCAGTTCTGTTGCTTCTGTAGTAGAGCTTGAGCACAAAGCTATGATAGCAAACTAAAACCTTATTCACATCATGGACGGGTATGTTTTGTTTTTTTTACTACAAATATGCAGTGTGCCATGCCAAATCAATGGAAATGACTGCATACCATGGAAATATTCAACGCAATCTCAGGAGGAGAAGAAGGGGGGGTAAGAAAGCGAGTGAGAGGAAGTTGAGTGGTGCCAGCTGCCTGACCATCTGTCACTGTCTTAGCCGTACTTCAGATATGTTGAAACAACTTCCCTGAGAAGTGCTGAAGATAATCCCTGATTGTTTCCATATCCCGCTCCTAGGTAGGTAGCACTGCACTTTTTTGCGGCGTCAGTTTTGTTTATGGTATTTGGTAAGATGTTTTTGGTTTTACAAGCAGGCAGGCCGTTTTCATCTAGATGTTTCGAGGACCTCTGAAAGCATATGGACGTTTTTTGTTCTTACTGTATCTTCGTTTAAAAGAAGTTCTTCCAAGTTGTGTGTTTTGTTCCCAGTCTTAGAGCCAGCTACACTTTCTGTTGAATGCCAGACAAGAAAGCCTCAGAATGTGTGTAGCCCCAGGGTCTTAGCCCCTGTCCCATTCCATACATTATTTAGAGTCTAGTGGCACGTCTTTCCTCTCACAGACCTGGCCTGGGTGGATAGCTGGGCTGTGCTTCTCTCTTTCTTCTTGGCTGCTCTGGCTGGTGAGCTCAGGCGGTTGCTTGCTTCAGTTCCTCCAGAGCACTGAGGAGGACACCCACCCCACAGGGAGGCAAGTCCCTGCTGCCAGGCCCTGATAAGTCCCACCCGGTCCCAGCTTCAACCTCCGTCTCCCAGACCCGAGTCTCACACCCCAGTCTCAGTCGAAGCTCCAGTCCTCCAGCCTCACCAGGTCTAGCCCCAGCCCCAGCCTCTTCCTGGTCTGCTTGGCTTCATGCCCTCTAAAGCCCAGAGAGAAAGCCTTGTCAAATGACTCCAGATGGATGAGCAGCAGCAGCAGAGGGGGGGGGGGGGTTGGAATGAAAGTATTCCATGAAAAATGGCGATTAGGTCTGCTATCGTGTCAGGGCTTGGAGATAAAGAAGCCTGATAGGCTGGGCAGGAAGAGAGGAGGCCTGGACAGTGTCCACCCCCCTCTTTGGTGGTCCAACACCACATTAGGTTGTGTGTATGAGGCTGTCAAAGCAGGAATATTATACCACAGGGTCGTCAGTAGACTAATTGGGTAACAAAGACCATTCCCAGCCCTGGAAACCCATCTCCTAACAGCCCGTGTGCTGAAGCTCTGATAAGGAAGTTCACGTCTAATGCATTTAGCAGAGGGGCAAGTTCACCGGCTTTATCTTATTTACTTACCTCGGTGTAAATATTGTCGGTCTTTAAAGTGGATTTATTAAGACCTCATTTCTCTGAAGTGCACATCAGGATCAAACTATCGAACGCGGCGTCATGTGATCACGATCAGAAAATATGCAAATGGGTGAAGCCTGCATCACTTTGTTCATCGTTACTGTAGTTTGAGAGCAGACGTCATCTTTGTTTTCCCCCGCAATCGCTTCTTCTTTGTTACTGTTTTTGTGTGTTTAGATTTCGGTTCATGACACCTCAGGTTTTTACAAAACAAAATGACGTTCCATTATGAATCCTTTCCTGTAACGTAATGCTAGAAACATGCTGGTGGAATGCATCCTCAAAGTACTGGCTTTGCGGAGCAGAAAGAAGAGTTCAAAAGAATGTATTAAAGTTCAATACCTAAAGGGTGGGCTGAGGTTTATCTCCAGGCAGAGCTTTATTCAAACATCTCGCCTCACATTGTCCTTATTTACTCCAAAGAGGAGGGGATATTTGTGACTTTTTATTGGTTGACAGACTATGGCTTTCTCCATCCTCTTTGATGAAAGCCCTCCCACATGTTTGTGCTGAGTGTATGTGTCTTGGCCACCTGTCCCATGGTCCGACCCCTAGGCTGTAGTAATACCCATACAGGTGAACATCGCTGGCTGCAGGCTTTCCTTTATGTCTTCACCTCCCTCCCGTCGCTCCAGGACTCAATCCCAACTCACATGCAGAAAGATCAAACATGTCGCTCCCAATTGAATTCAAATGGGAAATTCAAATGATTCAAACTGGAGGAACTGAGGCATGAGATGTTGCTGCTCTGACCGTAGCAGAGCACAAAAGAGACCTCCGTGTGTGTGTGTGTGTGTGTGTGTGTGCTATACCTCCCAGTCATTATTAAACAGTGAAACATGCATTACAAATTCGACTTTTCTCTTCTTCTGAACTTCAAATAGTGTACATAGTGATGCATAATATTACTCACCTGCAGCACACATGTAATAATGTTGGATCTCAAAATGAAATGTTTGTGTCAGCTAAATAGGTTGGTGAACATCAGGACAGTTGTTAGAGGAGAGTTGAGCTTGTCTGGAGGGCAGGCAGGGCTTACACTAAACTGGATGGCGTTGTAGTTGGAGCACCTCACGGTGCCTGGAGACCTGGAAGAGCAGGATGATTGGAACTACCTGGGTCCCTTTCCCTCGTTTTCTGTCCCTTTTTTCTGTCTTTTTCCTCCCTCAGTCTGTCCTCCCTTCCTCCATGAATGGAAATGAGCATGGGCTGTAAATGTTAGATATTTTTTTGAAATTAATATTATTATTTTAATTGTTTTAATCAGTGGTCATTTAAGGACATTTTTTGTTAGGTACGGTTCATGAGCAAGGCAGACAAGGAACATTTAATAATTATTCCTAGTGTACAATCGTTTTCAGTCTTTTGGTGAAAAAACTGTAAAATATCAAAACAAATGATTATTCACAGTTGATGTCAATAATATACTATACCTTGCATATCTATGAACTTGTGTCAATTCCAATGGATTCAAGTAACCAATAGTCAGTGTGGGAACTTTGATGCTTAAAGCACAGTCAGCAGGATAAAAGGTCATTTAAATGAGAAAATATTTATTTACCCCCAGTGCTGCCATGATAGCGACCAAATAAAGGCACATGTGCACATTGATGGGCGTCCCTTTAAAGATTCCTGGAACAGCACTGACTCTCAATTTAATCGATTTAAAAAACGAAAAGTCAATTTAACAAAGTTGAAAAGAAAAAGATGGGGTCGGGGGGAGTGGGGGGGAGCATTCTCTTGCACTCAAGCAGCAAACTAGCTGCCGCACAGAGAGAGAGAGAGAGCAGGGAGAGATTTCTGCCGAATTATCTCCCACCTCACATTTGCTCTTAGGCAAGCAGTTTAAAAGCCAAGCGATTGAGCCAGTGATCCAATTTGAAATGCAGAAATGATTAGAGCAGCTTGCCTCATTTCATATCGAAATTCTCTGATTTATGACAGGGCACCAGCCAAGAACCAACTCCAAGGGGAATTAGTGCGCAATTTCTGCATATTTCTGTTATTTAGACTCTCAATAGCAGATGCTATGGCTTGGGAAAAAAAGGCACCAGTTTGAAAGTATCGTTTCATTCCGGCAGATGTAACCACTGCCATTTATTTTAAAAAAGAGAGAGAGAATGACATAAAAAGCGGACCTCAGAAATTGAAGTATTCTGCTGTTTAGATGAGATGGTGACGGAAAATGTTTTTTAGCTTACAAATGAAATTCAACACAAGTAAACATAGACAGAATACAACACAGCCCTCTGTGCATGCAGAGAAACAGGGAGACTGAGAGAGGTTCTGACCATTTTATTAAACAAAAAGACCCTTGCAACCAATCTGTCCTCGAGGCTAAGAAAATATTAATACAGAGGATGATAACGAGGGCTGGAGGAAAATCTGCCTTAATGAAATTTCCAGTTGACCACATGCAATTTGTTTCATCATAGCGAGCAACTAATTGCAATGGACGTTATCAAGGTATGTGTGGGTGTGGGTGCGTGTGTGTGCTGTCTGCTGTAAACAGTCTGACAAAAAAGGTGCAAATCCTTTATCCTCGCCTCCATGTTAGTAACATACAGGACACATAAACTTGACTTAAGCATCCATAAGCTTTAGACAGAAATGGACATGACACCTGGAAGCGACCAGTAGCATGTAGGTACAGTATTAGTGCTGGGTCAAGCATTGTGTCTGGGAGAGAGCAAAGAGAGTACAGCTGAGACAGATGTTCAGTTATTATGAAGGACATTTACTGACTGAAGTCATCATTATTATGGAGGATTTTTCTGCCAGAGAAAAGGAAAACAGTAACTGAAAGTGATGTTCACAGAGCTATTTTTATTTATTAATTGGAATCTTAAATGCGTCTCTGAACAAAGCACACAACCCCTCACAGTACAGACCTCTAAATTCGTGTTTTTATTTAGATATTGCAGGAAGGAGATGCGCTGTCGTCAGTAAAAAATCCAAATATAAAGTCATTGAATTCCTTAAGATATTCAGACTTAAACTGGGTTTGATCTCTCAGTTGTCTAAATCCGGCAGCTGTGGGATCAGAGCCACAGCAGCACAGCCGGTAGTGACCTTGATAGGAGCAAGAGGAGGAGGAGGAGGGAGGAGGAGGAGAGAAAGATGAGGAGAGAATCATTCCCACCAAGGCTCCTATCGATTTCACCTGCCCTGACCGTGAAACGGGTTAAGAGTAGCCAGTGGTGGTGAAATGGTCATCTGTGATATCATTAGCTAGTTGTTTACACAGGAAGCCGGGGAGTTATGGGAGGCTGAGTGTCACAAGCCACTTTCTTCCTCACCTCCTTCAGCCCATCAGAGGATCATGGTATCAAGGAGGGATTAGAAGCGACTTGGGATTTGTGTGATTGGTTAATTTATTGCGGTGATGGCAGGTCTTTCATCTATGGCAACATTTAATCAGCCCAGTCACAGAGGCTATTACAGGTTAGCTCCTTTCTGGAGTCGGTCCGGCGCTGCCATCAGCTCTATCACAATTCCCCTGAAATTTCCAAATTATCTGGAACAGGCTTTAGCTCCTCAGTAATAAAAATTAGAACAGATTCCTGATAGAAGCTTTCGCTCGTGCAGGGCCAATTATAAATAGCACAGCCCTGCCTCGGAGAAAGGAGGAGAGGAAGAAAAAAAAAAAACTCTGAGAGATGTGCACGGAACTTATCGTTGAGCCCCCTGCTCTGCTCTGATCCAAATCCGTTCGGCTGAAAATTTATATTAGATGTTATCACAGAGGCCTAAGTCTAGAAAAATCAATGAAGGTTATCTTTTATGTTGCAGCAACTTGTGGAAATATTGATTTTCATTTTATAGCGAATTTGGAGCATCAGTTTGTAATCACTTCCCGGCTGACTACAGTGTTTTGCTCGCAGTATCTCTTGCACGCTGAACGGTACCACGGCCCAGAAAGAAGGAAGAAAAAAAAGGGTGAGGGTATTGAAGCCAGCGGAGTGCAGGGAGGAGGTGGATAAATAACAACACGCCACAGAAAAAGGGAAAGAAAGGGAGGATGTTTTCTTGGTGTTCAAGGGCTCAACGACAAGTAGCTGTGTTGTTTTTGTCTGTCGTTTTATTTCCTCCACAGTTGTTTGTATTTGTAACGTTCAAGTACAAATATAGTTTTATCAAAGATTTACTAAGTAGTTTGAGGATCCTTAAAATGGGCAACAATAGCTACATTTCTGTGAAAAAGAGTTACGATGAATTACTTAATTTCTGTCTTAATTTTTTTTATTTTACAGTTTAAAGACTAGTTGGTAAGACTTCATATTAACAGTAGTTTTCATAGGATTTGTCTGAATGGGTTTTGGTATTTCATTGGTGATAAAAAATAATGTTGATGTTTGTCATAGCCAATAGGTGTCAGTGTGTTTGCAAGCTTGAATATCACACATTAATCAGGAAGTGTAGACAAGAAGGAAGTATGTCATATTTGCATGATGTGATTGGCCACTAGAAAAAAAAAGTTCGTTTTTATTAGCCACTTTGTCACAGATCCTCCCTCGCTCCTGAGAAATCATCATTTTCTTCCTGTCACTCCGCATTTCTCTGCCTGTTTTTTACTGGATGGCAATATTTACATATACAGCTAAGATTCTCCTCCCATTTGTGACATCATCATGTGTCAGAGCCCTTCACACATCCTCTGGGTCTCTTTGTCTGGATACCCTCACATCCCTCACAGACTCAAGCTGAACATACCACGCTGAAGTGTTCTTCATAATGGCACGCCTACATTTATGCTCGTCTCATGTAATGATAATAATAATACAACTCGAATATGTGATTCTTGAATAATAAATAATTCTGTTTACTTCATGCAACTGCAGTTTATTTGATACATGAAATACACATTTGTGGAGCTAGCAATAATTTACGATACCTGATATTAATACCTTAAACAAACAACTAATTCCTGTAAATAAACAGAAAGTACCCCTTTTCAATTAAATCAGTTTGCAAAACATGATACTAATGAACTAAAATATCTATATAAGGTTTGATTTCCAACACTGAGGCCAATGCTTGTGTGTGGTTCTCTTCTGCTGGGTATGTTAAGAATGGCTGGGACATCATGAATTCCCAGGGGCTCTGAGAGACTGGGGAGAGAGAGAGGCCTCTCTCCCTCTCTCCACTGAAGACAAGACGGCTCGCGTCTGCACATCTGAGAAAGGGTTAATCCGATTCTCATTTCAGATAGTTGTCGTAGCAACAATCTGACAGTCTCCTCTTTGCTCTTTTGACAGGAGTGTACGATTTTCAGGTTAGCTCAGATATAAGACTTCTTTGTGAGGCTAATTTCGGAAGCAAAATAGAGGACTGAAATTATGACTTAAATGATGAAGGTCTTCGCTCTGCCATGCCTGGATAAGACAACTGTAGAAGAGCTAAAAAAAATAATAATCTAAAACAGTTTTGACTGTTTCAAGACAGTTTGCTAATGCATAAAACTGTATTTACAAACAGTCTTTAGTATGCATTTTTTTATGTTTCTGTTGGCATTCGTGTCCTTTCGGTTCTGTGGCAGAGTGGATGTGATATCCTGGGTTTGTTTATTCTAAAAAACAACAAGCTCTCTAGTGTCTGCCATATCTTGGAAATAGAGAAAAAGAGTCTGTGTGTGTGTGTATATGTGTTGGTGTGTGTGTGTATATGTGTTGGTGTGTGTGTGTGTGTGTATACGTGTTGGTGTGTGTGTGTGTGTGTGTGTGTGTGCACCCATCAGCACAGCACTGCTGTGCTGATGGCTGTATGAACCCACTATATCTGTGCCAAGGCAGACCTTTAACATTCTCATGTGACATTTGTATTTATTATTGAAGGTTGTTGCCTTCCCAAACATATAACTACAATGCCCATACAGTACTGCAGTTTTGTGTCCAGAGATAAATGGGCAACAGTGTCTACTAGCAAGCTGTGGTGGAGGGAGTCAAATGAATGAAGTGAGGATATTACACCCCAACCCATTTTCTGAGAGCTAAACTATTCCTGTAGTTTTCTAATGAAGAAAGGCCCAGGGGTTAAAAAGTAATGGTCTTGAAATACAAGCATTTTGCCTGATAGTTATAGGCTACAGTACCAGGCCATCTCTTGCAGATTGTGGCTGTTTCTCCTGTACAAAAAGCTGTGAAGATGCACTCTCTTTCATTACCCTCTTTGCAAAAAAAATATGCCATTTGAAAATAGAATAGAATAGAATATATGAAAATATATTGAACAGCTGCTACAATCTCAGTGACCCTCACTTTCCATGTGTGAGTGTGTTCAGGATAGGGGCCAAGGTCTATCTCTCCTGTTTTTCGGTTTCATAGAAATAACTTAAAGCGCAACGTTTGACCCCGCGCGAAGAAGAAAAATGACGTTACACACTCGGAATAATTTGCCGGCGTATTATAAACCGTAACCTCAATCGGCCTTTGAAATGGATACTGATTCTTAAAATTCTTCCCTGGCTGTTTCAGGAAATAGTGAGATCTTGCAGATAGTGAGGCACAATGTGCCCAAAGTTCACTCTGGAACACTCGCCTCCTTCTCTCTGAAAGTCATCTGCATTCTTTTTGTAATTCCCAGACACCCGAGATCGTCACAATCTAGGAGATCTGATACTGTATCTCAGGGTTCAATCCTGAATGATAATTCCTTCATTCTGATGAAAGCCAGGGACAAGATGTTCTATTCTGTATGCCACACGGTTCCTGCACACGCACAAACGCGCACCCCCCCCCCCCCACACACACACACACACACACACACCCCAACACATCTGAATCGAACCCTCCCAATGTCATTAAAAGGTAAACTAACAGTTTAACAAAAAAAATGGCCTTGTTTGTCTTTCAGCTGAGACACAAACATGCCGAAAAAAGCGTAAACTTGATGCGGTGGTTATTAATGTTTCTTTAATCACCCAAAAGAAGCAGATGATTAGTGTGTGTTATCTGTGCCCGTCCAGAGGACGAAAGGCCCAGTCCCGGTGGTGCTGAGTGCCGGCCCCAGGTGGCTGCTGGATGTGACTTGGCAAGGAGCGGAAGACAACAAGAACAACTGTGTGGTGTACAGCAAAGGTAAGAGTGGGCTCCTCCCTTATCTCTCCTCCTGCACCAGCACCACCACGGCTGAGACACTGACAATCCCCACACCACACACTCCTGTCTGCCCGTCTCTGCCTCGGTGTTTCTCGCCCGCACACACACAGCAACGCGCGCGCCCTCTCTCTCTTTCTCTCTCTTTCTCTCTCTCTCTCTCTCTCTCTCTCTCTCTCTCTCTCTCTCTTTCTCTCTCTCTCTCTCTCTCTCTTTCTCTCTCTCTCTCTCTCTCTCTCTCTCTCTCTCGCTCTCTCTCTCTCTCTCTCTCTCTCTCTCTCTCTCTCTTCTGTCAAATGTTTCTCGCTCTCTTTCTCTCCCCTCCCTCCGTCCCTCCCTCGTGCTTCTTCTTTGCTGTCTTTTTCTCCCTCCCTCTCTCTCTCCCTCCCTCCCTCTCACTGTCATCTGTTTGTTACAGTCTCTCTCTCTCCCTCTCACACACACACACACATACTCTCTATCTCACATGCAGTAATTTACATCACTGAAACTCTATTCAGAAGCACACTCGACATGCCGGGGCTATTTATCTTTGTTTATGTTGGCTATTTATCACAAGGGATTCTGTGACCTTCACATCACACAAACTCCAACCAATCACAGTTTTGAAGACGCGTAGTATAGAAACGGCTAATTTGTTTGCGTACACAGTCAGAGTGTTCATTAAGAAAGCTCGACATGCGGGTATCCTGTATTGTTCATACATCCGAGAGTCTGAAGTCCCAGATTGGATGTGCGATGCAGGGATCGCCACGACAGACAGCGGCTGTGACACGGCGCAGTCTAAGACTTCATGAAAGACCGGGGCTTCCTCCACCGCACTGTAATTGGGGCTTGACAGGGTGCAACCGGAGACACACAGCCAATAATAAATAAGTCAATAAAGATGCGCCTTCTTTTCTAAAGGTTGAGAGAAGCGCCTCTGTTTATCCGTTTTTCAAAACGATTACCCCGTGACTACGTTCGTCGCTGCTGTTTCTCTTCCCCTCAAAGTGAATAAAAGTGGCAGAACTGGGATTTGCTAGTCAGGATTTTCAGTCTTCCAATTCTCATCTGCTAATCACTAGACTGTACTGGGGAGTTATCCTCTTAGCCGGCTACTTAACTTTGTGCTCTTTATCACCAAATCATTAAAGTTTTGATAAGCTGTTAAAGAAGATTACTCACTTCCTTAAAATCGCCTAATCTTTTTTTGCTGGAGGAACTGACTAAGAAACAAAAAAGGGGTAATAACTGGATTTTCAACCGTTTCGTGAAATTGCGTGATGATTTTTCCCTCTCTTCTTGTTCTTTGTGTAATTGTGCAGTGGATATCTAGAAGACACAGCCACTCTGCCCCCCATACTTAGCATACATCTGTACCACCATCATCACCTCGTCACCACATCCTGCTGTCCTGTTCCTTGTTTATGAGCTGTAGTGTGACCTAAATTAGTTTAATGGAACTGATTCCCAGACCACCCCCAGTGAGATTCTGTGTCATTGTGTTAGAACAGGGCAGCTTATTCCTCCTACCAGAAATGAAGGCCTGCCAGGAGATACTAGATCTTAATACTGGATTTAAAGAATACATTGAGATCCTGCAAAGCGGTGTGTAGACTAAACTAGACTGGACTGAATTGAAGACCAAACCAGGCTGGTCTGGTTTGGTCTGGTCTGCATGTAGACGGGGCCATGCTGAGGCTGAGGCTTGGACAGAGGCTGGGTCTGAGGCTGGTCTGGCCTACCGTGCCATGTCTGTCTGTGAAGTCGACCCAGACCCCACTGTTCTCTGCATGAGGCCGACCCATAGAGGCAGGGGGCCTCTAATGTTGACATCCCCCGGCCTCCGCCTGTCTGTCTGTTTGTTGTTGTTGTTGCTGTCGTTGTGTGTGGAGTACGTATGGCCACCCGTGAACATCTCTGTACGTATATCCTACCCTCTGGGTGGACTTGGCAGATGGCCAACCTCCCAATCAACTTGGCTGTGTTCTGCAACGGGCTCACGCGATGGTTACTGGGGCAGCTTGGAGCGTCTCCAACGTCAACGTATCGAGGGCGTGTGCGTACGACGTCGAGGAGGAGCGGGCGTTCTCGAACTGGCGATGTGTTTGAGCTACAGCGGCCTGCTTCCATCCGGCTTCCCGCGCCACTTTCACTGGTGGTCGCCTGTCATTGAATGTCCGTGTACTCGGTGTGGCACGGGTAATGTTGTAAGTTCACCATTTTTCCCAACTGTCGTTCTTCAGGGAGAGGAAAATAAGTAGGAGAAAAGAGGTGGAAATAGACAAATGATTCCTTAGAGAGATGTTCCTGTCGGGTGTCATGTATAATACATGCAGTGGGGGGGTGTCCGGGGGGGGCCATAACA
>NC_085024.1:14829280-14899919 GCF_963692335.1 Osmerus eperlanus
TTATTTTCGCCCCACTGATTAAGAATGATCATGACAGACCAGTAAATCTAGTCTTGGACTGTGGATTCCATAAATAGCCTAATACAATTGGCTGTATCAAAAGGGATGTATATTAAAAGCATCTGAGTGTTCTCTGCTGTCAGGATTCCATTATGGTGCCTGCTCTCTCCCCTTGTGTTGATACGCCTGTAATTTACAGACCGATCTTAATTGACTTATTTTCTCTGCATGTCTGTGGGTGCCTGTGCACGCACCGCAATAAGAGTGTTGTTCCTCTGTTGGGCCACACACAATGTACTGAGTTCAATTTTACCATTCATAATGAATGCAGCATCACCATTCAAATGCAGCCATAAGCACACAGCAGATAAGAATTTAATTAAATGTAGATTAAAACCAAACAGGAAAACACACTGGCTGATAATTTTTTATCACGTCCCCTGGTCATATTCCCCCCCCCCCCCCTCCCCTCATACTTTCGACTTGTTCTTCCTTGGGCTACGCAGATTTTCAGCTTGCCAAAAGTGGCGAAACACCTCACACACACATCTCGCTGTGGCGGCGTGAGATTGTGTAAAATGCAAAACGAGGGGCGGTCACACGATTAATCAGAATTCTGGCGTCGGGGGAGGATGGTGGTGGTGGTGGGGGGGTCGAATTAGTTGCTTCATCCCAAATTTGCATTATATTCCAAAGGACAAACCAGAGCACTGTAGGCAAGGGGAAACATATCTCTCTCTCCACACGAACAATTAGATATTTTACACAATATTGAAATAAATGTCACCTTCAGTATCAAATGTGTCCATACTTGCTAAACATGATGTTAGACGCAGTGCCCTGAAAGCGTGCCGGGGCAGGGAGAGAGCTGCGGTGCTGAGGAGGACTGCAGCCCAGACAGGAGAGACAAGCAGGAGACCTCAGGCTGCCTTGCTGCTGCAGTACACTCCACTGGGGCTGAGAGCAGCCGGGGAATACTACAGTACACTAGATTTGCGGTCGATTTTTTACAAAGTATTTACTTTAAATACTGTTGAACTGGTACTGGCTTTTCCAACCCGTGTCCTTCTTATGTGCAGTTTTAAACGTTTTTAAATTACTGTAAAATTCAAAATAAATTCTCACATAAAAAAAAGGTAATCAAGCCGATAAGTAGATATGTTGTTACATTTGGGACTTTTAAATGCTGAAGTATAACTATGGTAGATAGCAATTATCTGCTGAAGTTATGGTTCCTCTACCCAAAATTCCTCTACCGTTTTATTAAAACATATACATTTACCTGTGTACAGCTTCAAAGTGCCGCAGCTTGCAGGTTCACTATCTGAACCAATGGCTTTTCGTCTTAGACTTATCCTACACGCACACACACACGCACACACCTACACACATTTAATACAACCACACACAAAGAAATCACCCAGATTATTACCCTAACACAGTTCCCTACAGTGAGGCCCTTATTAAACGAGCAGAAATGAGTAGCCATCGTGTTTGTCGTCCGTTATGGTCGGGGCTGGGGATCTCTCGAGCCCATGGAGGTGTCGAGGAATAGCAGCGCCACCGGTACGGGCAGAGACATTGTTCCGAACGCGCTCAAACTGGCACAAGAGCGTGCGCCGCTCTCTGGCCAGCGCCGCGCATCCCCTCCCGCCGCTTCCTCCTCCGCCCGCGCCGCCACCACGGCTGATGCCGCCGTCGCTTCTGTGGCCGTCCCCTGCCCGCCGCTCCGCTCGCTGCATCTCAGTTCCACTCTATTACCCTCACGCAAGCCATTGGCCTTTTTTTCTGTGGGGAAAAGAGCAATTTCCTGTCGCAGTCTGTTTGATCAAGTGCTAAACCCTTGTGATCAATGGAGAGACAGATGTCGCCTCCAGATGGCCAGGCGGTGATACCTGGGGCAGAGGGGGGCTTGCCAGGACGACAGAATGGCAACGAGCAAGGGCAGTGGCCGGGCCCGGAGCCGCAGCCATCGAGACACAATGTGACAAACGCAATTAGGCCTTTGAGCTGCAGAGTGTTTATTTCTCCCTGCAAAAGTGACCGGAAATTTAATTAGCACATACTTTAAGCAATATGTAGAATTACAGGGGTGCAGGGACACGGGGCATGTTGCTAGGGATTCAGCATTGGTTGGTTTGCTCAAGTTTGTGTGTGTTTGTTTGTGTGTACGTGCCTATGTCTGTGTGTGTGTGTGTGTGTTTGGAGTTGTTTTCCCTCTGTGTAGTCTACAGTTAATGTGGTCATCATTTTTACAGAGTAATGTAAAACGTTAAAAAAAAAAACTCCCTTAACTGCAGCTGTCAGGAGGTTTCTGGAAACATTTAAATTCTTTACATTCCGTTCTCACCTAGAACCATGATGTGCCATACCAAAATGGCTGACAGGTGCTCATCCCTGGCACCTCCATCCTTCTGACCCCAAAAAATGAATAAACCACCATACACCATACGCCAGGAGGTACAAACAAACCTTCCCAACGAGGAGAGACTCACATTTTATAAACATAGACATGCAATTGCATTAGGCTAGGACTGGCCATGGCTGCCTAGGATTGGCTAGGACTTGCTATGGCCAGCATCCACGCCACCACGGCCAGCAAGCCCATGTGGCGCACACAGACACGGAGCCACATTGGAGGAGCCAGTCAGGCACTCTCGCTCTCCCAGGAACCCTCCCGTTGGAGTGCCGCCGTTCACCTGCTCCCACAGAGGCATGGTGGGAAGGGGGGATGTGGGCCATTGGGCTGCAGCTGGGGCTCTGGGCTGGGGGGGGCTGGGGCTGGGGCTCTGGTCTGGGGGCCTCTGGTCTGGGGGGGCTCTGGGCTGGGGGGGGGGGGCTGGGGCTGGGGCTGGGGGGGCTGGGCTGGCTCTGTGCTGGGGGTGGGGGCTGGGGCTCTGGGCTGGGGGGGGCTGGGGCCCCGGCAAAGGGCTGTCACAGGGGCCTCGTGCTCCAATTAGCAGGGCTGGTCAGGATGGGCAGAACCAGCATGTTCCCTCAGCAGGAGCCCTCAGTAAACACATGTCCACTAGCTGAGACCAGGCTGAGCAGGAAACCTGCAAAAGAGCCTGTAAACCCCCCCCCCCCAGCCCCTCCACCCCCCCCCCCCCAGCCCCTCCACCCCCCACCCACCCCCATGAACAAGCCACCAAAACCAGGCCACCCACAAAACCTCCACCCCCACCCCCAACCAAGCACTACAACGAGGCAGATCAGAGAAACACACTCCGACAACCAGGCTGTCGAGCCACAACCAGTTCATAAAACCCAGCAGACATTGTGACAGACATCCAGTGGAGACCTGTATACAAACCTTTTCAGAGGAGAGTTCTGTGAAGCTACTTGACTTCTCTCTTCACATGAAGGGATTTTGCTGTTTGAGTTAATGAGGGTGAACACCTTTTTAGTGTTGTCTCAGGGATTTGCCACCGACAGTGCTTGAAAATAAAGAAGCACATATTTAGTCCCCCGAAAAAGCATGAGAAATCAAACATGTTTACAATTAGCTTTTACATTTTTCCTAAAAAATGATTTAGTTGACCCAATAATCTTCATCTACATTTTTTTGCAAATTGGTAGTTCAATTTTTGTTCCTTATCGCTGCTCTTGTGTGCTCTTGTGTGTTTGTTCATGTGATTTTCCACATTAATTGTCAATCGTAAACAAATATATTTCATGTTCAACTTCTTTTCCAATTTTACACTTCTAATAGACCTATAAAACAAGACATTTCCATTCACATTTATCTCTCTCATTCAAGACTGTAGCCAAACAGACAGACCGACACTTGGCAATATAATTCTAACTGCAGAGAAAAAATCTTCTACACTCTCCTGGGAGTAGCCGCTGAAAAAAAATGTTCTAATTATGAAAGGAACCGTCCTATTTTCACGCAGTGTCAAATCATTTCCTCAATCAGATCATTGCAAGTAACAGGAAATGTTCTTCAAATGAAAATATTGAATTTCTCCAAAGTCAGACATCTTGACAGTAGAATGGGACTGTTCTGTGTCTTGTATCGTGGTCGTGTAAC
Organism: Osmerus eperlanus; assembly: GCF_963692335.1. NCBI lineage: Eukaryota > Metazoa > Chordata > Actinopteri > Osmeriformes > Osmeridae > Osmerus > Osmerus eperlanus. The sequence continues at coordinate 14,833,314 of NC_085024.1, forward strand.
GTCTTTGTTACCAGAGAATGTATACAGTAGAGAGAGTGTGTATGGCTCTCCTGGGAGACCCTTTCTAATTTGTGGATTGTGACCCTGGTGCCGTTAGCTCAAGGCTATGCAGGAGCTCTAGTGCTGGCTATCGTCTGCTAAACACTTATTGCTAAAATTAGCCCGGACTGCACTGTAGTGTCGGTGACTTGTGAGTGTGTGCTTGGTGTCAGAGGAAGCTAGCTTCCGTGAACACATATTTACCTAACAATGCTTCATAAAACCACCCTGTCACGTCCCATCAGTAGCAGAAGAAATCCTTCACTCTGTCTCTGACAATATGCTTTTGTTCTGTTAGAAAAATCACTTGGCTGTTGGGTATTATTGTGTACATAGTGTATGTATGAGGTGTAGCAGCAGTGTTACTGACAAAAAACAATATAGATGATTGTATAGAAATACGTGCTAAACAGCATTAATATCAAAAAAGAAATAGAAGCCTACCTGCCTGCCTGTCTGACTCCCTGATTGCCAGACTGCCAGCCTGCCTGCCTGTCTGTCTGTCTTTATGCGTGTTTGCCAGCCTACCTGCTTGGCAGCCTGCCAGTCTGTCTGTGTGTCTGTCTGTCTTGCAATGGCACTGTATTTGAAGAGCCTCTGCCTCGGTATAAGATGAGACTTCCTCTGGTGTGCTGGTGAGGCTGAGCTCTAGCATGAGAAGAGTGCCTCTTAGTGGTGAAACACGTGCATAGGCGGGATGGTGTGAATGCTAGTCAATCCCTATGGAGCAAGGGGAAATATGATAGTTCTACATGTTTGGTCGATTAGAGATGGGACACACAAACACACACGTTTAGCTTCTGCGTCTAAGCACCTGAAAGGCACTGTTTAATCACAAGCCCCAAATTGACAGCGATGTCATTTTCATCGACTTCGTTTGACTGAGAAGTGTTGGAAGCCATCGGTGTCCATATTGTCCTTCAGTCTTCCTCAGTGGTGTCTCTGCTTGTTCTTGGTTGTGTTGATGAGCTCTTCTGAAAGCTCCCAGTTCACCCGCTGATTCAGACAGCGTCGAAATAATGACCATTACTTGTGAAGAGGGATTCATTCAGACTTGCTCGTTTTCTCGCAAGCGGATGAGTCTACTGTACAAGGATAGCCCGCTGTTGAGTGTGGCGGAGTAGAAAGGGAATAGAATCGAATAGAACACCGCAGTGAATAGTAGAATTGTATTTACTGTCTCTTGTTGCTGCTGGGGACGTTGTCAGAGCGCTGGCTGAGTGCAGGGGGGCCCACGCCATGGTTCAGAGGGGCCAGCGGTCCCAGATAGAGCCCAGGCATCCATGCTCATCGGCAGGACCTACTTGCTATTCGTATGCGCCATGAGGCTGGGGCGGGGCGAGGGGCTGAGGCTGATCTGGAGACAAGAGGAGAGGTCTTTAATTAGAAACCTCTCAGTAGCCCGTGGCTACGATGGCCCTGCTTTACAATTAAGCCCAGTAGTTAGCAGGCTGCCGGTGGACAGAAAGTAGACCTTTCAGGACTCACGTAATCAGGACCGGGAAATATTTGCGGGGGGGGGGGGGGGTGGGGGGGTGGAACCAGTCAGTCAGGGAAACCAGTCAGTCAGCACCCGCGTGCAACCAATTAGAGGATTTCTCTAAAGCAGAGAATCAACTGGAGTCGTAGGTTTTGTGGTTTTGCACCTTCAGTTGTAGGTGTGACCCGTGCGTGTTGCCAAAACTAAACAGCCACCCCTTCCATGTGGAGCATAGCTGCAGTGGAACGGGAAGGTCTCCAGCATGGTAAAGACTTCCGCAGCGCTACTTTGGTTTCGACAGATGGCAAGAGAGGAAGAGCTGATGTGCTTAACTACGCATTTCACCGCAAACTATTAAAGAGCTGTGATGTTTACACACACCAGCGTTTGAATACCTGTCTTCGGGCCAGTTTAATTATACCGGGCCTTCTGTTATTGGTTTAGCTTTGTTGTCTCGCAGGCCCCACGCGAGGAAGGAGACATTTGTTTGTGCTTTCATTAAGATACGGAGCCCGGTGGCACTGGGAGGAGGGGACGGACCAGGAAGTGTTTCATTCCAGCTCAAGTATCTGGTCCTCCGTCGCCCACCACGCGTCTACAGATACTGTATTGTACACACACCCACGTGCTCCTAAAGACATGTAAAGCCAGGAAATTAAAAATGGCCTCTGATGCCTGACTTTGAAATCTCTCGGGGCTTGGCGAGGAGTGGAGGGGTGGGGGGTGGGGGGGGGGGGTTGGGAGGAGGACATACAAGCTGCGTTATTTCCCATACGATTCATCCTGTTTGATTAGTGAAGTACTTCACTATAACCAGGGCTCGCCTAATTTTGTTTCTTGAATTCCTTCATATGTTCATCTTTAACTGCATGTTCAATGAACCATTAATCAAAGGGAGAAAGAGGGGAAGGGGGGGGCGGGGGGGGTTGGAGGGCTTGCAGCCAGCGGAGCCTCAGTCTCTGGGCTGCTCTGTGCTCGTGAATATTGTACTGAGAGACCACAGAAAGCAGTGGTTTTTAATTATCTGGACTACGTACAGGATGCCGTTTTTTGATTGTTTTAATGAAGCAGCTGGCCTATTGTCTCCGCTTAATTCCCCCATTGTTTTTAGAATATGTCATAGTTCTTTATTCTTTTATCAGGTGCTCTGCAGGAGGAATGAGACAATGGCCCTCATTCCAACTGCATTGGCCACTGCACAAAGGCAGCTGTAGCGGACAGCTAACCGGCAAACAAGTGCAAATCACACAAGCACCACTTCTCAGACCTTTCCCCCAGTTTAAGACTTTGTGAGCATGCTCTCTGGCACCACCACTTGACCCCGCCTCCCTGTGAGGCGGGCCGCATGCCCATCACACCTGCCCGCGGGGGGGGCAGAGCGGGAGGAAGGCGCCCAGGGGTACCCTAACCCTGTGACCCGGAAGAAGAACGATGAAAGGTCCAATCTGGGGTCACCGAGGTCTTCTGAGACTCCCCCCCCCCTCCCCATTGTCTTTGCCCACCTGACCAGGAGCCACTGGGCTGAATAAGCTATCTGTCAGCACCCACATCAGAACTGTAAAGTTGCAGCTAATTAGCCAGGAGCTTGGAAACAGTCCCTCAGTCAACACTACAGCACTGCACCTGAGAGTCTCAGACACCGTCTCACCTCACTGGGTCTTCAACCGTGCTCTCTGTCTCTCACTAACGACCCCAGTCAGTGAGTATCTCATGTCGTGGGTTCGAATCACGACCCGATTTGATTTGCATTCCCTCTTTTTAGCGTAGCGGGCTGACTCTTAGACAGACAGTATTTGGAGTCTTCCTAGACTAACATCTCTAGCTTTAGCTCAGCAAGTCTGACCGGGCCTTGTGTTTCTCAGGTTCGAATCCCTGCATCAGTATGTTGTCATGTAGTCGGCAGCTTGTCTCCGCTGCAGCCAGCGAAGTATCGTCTAGTCAGTCTAGGTGCTTCGTGACAACGTGACAAGCCCTCATTGTACTCCAGCACTGTACCTCACACCAAAACATACAGCGAAATGCGACGAGCGATCGTCGAGCGGCGAAGCTCGCCGACGTGTTCCCGTCCGGCCGCGCATTCAGCCCCGCGCCGAGACCAAGCCGCTCTCCTGAAGTCTATCTCAGCGTGGGATTCATTAGCCTGAGGGGGAGGCGCCATGGAGGCCTGTGAGGAGGCAGTGATCTGAGACAGACGGAGAGTCCGTATCAGCTCCCAGGGTCTCCCCCGTCACTCCCCCACCTCCGCGGGGGAGAGCGTCTGCGCGGGGGGGGGGGATCGCTTACGGAGCGGAAAGTTTTCGGGCGGCGCGCGCCCCCCACGATCCAGCTCGCTCCATTGTCGCCGGCGGGGGCCCGCGTCGCACCTTGACGGTAACGGGCGGACGGCGAGGAGCGGTTTTGTTATTTGAAGAAAGAGATCCAAATTGAAAGGGGGGCCTCTCCAGGGCTGTGCGGTGTGTCTGCACCCAGAGAGGGAGCTGCGTCGAGTGCGTCTCCGCGCTCGTCGCGCCAGATCGGCCCGTAGATAGGGCCTGCTCTCTAACGCAGCGCTCGCACACACACCCGTGTGCACGCACACACGCACGCACGCACACTAACAGACATATTTGCACTCTCTCGAACCCCTTAAAAGCACTGGAATTTTAAGATGTTTGATTACTGCCAGATGCCAGTTAGAAACTTGCTTAATTCCCAGTGCTGAGACACAAGGTCTGATCACCCTTAAAGGGAGTATCCGCACCCTTGCTCAAGCCGGATGAGAGATGTTATGTGGGAGGTGTTTGAGACAGGAAACATTCACGCCGGGACCTTGGGAAACATTTCATCATCGCGGCATAAATGATCGCTCGTGTCTACCACTTCATTTGACTTATTGCGACAAGAGCTTCTTTGGAGCACGGGCCCTGGAGATTTGACTCACTGAACGACTGCCCAGGTGCATGGGAGAGTCGTATATAGGTTCTGTGTAAACATTAGTAACGTGTTCCTCCGGGTCTACGGTCCTGCGGCCCCTCCACCTGCTCTTCCTCTGGCTCTCTGTTCTGGAACAGCTGGCACCCCAATCTCTGCTCCTCTCTCATCCTGACGCTCTGTCGGCAATGTTTGCACATCTTTGAAAGCTAACAGCATGCTTTAATTAATTGTCCAGCTTTTCTCTGAAACAATGTCCTAATTCTGCCATTTAGAGGGAGCGTATCATAGGTTGTTGTTATCGCCGCTGCCAGATTTTTGTAAATAGTCATATTAAAAACTTTAATCTCTTCAATGGGAGAGGAAGAGCTGCTGCACAGCCTGTCATGTGCTGAGATAAATATTATCTAAGCTAAAACCTTCTCGTCCCCCCCCCCACCACCACCACCTTCCCTCCCTCCCTGCTTCCCCCTCCTCTCGTCCCTGCTCTGACTTAATGAATATGTTCAGAAGATTTCAGAGGAACGTTTAATCCCGAAACACAACAATGTAATAAAGGGAGAAGACCTGCCTCGCTGTGCTTCGAGGTTCCGCCACACTACACTCCTGTGTGTGTGTGTGTGTGTGTGTGTGTGTGTGTGTGTGTGTGTGTGTGTGTGTGTGCGTGCGTGCGTGTGTGTGTGAATGTCTGGTCTTACTTTACCTCTGCTGAACTTGGAGGTTTGCGGCCCCGTGTACTTTATGTTGCGCGTTACATGAAGTACCATTTGCCATTTGATTTACTCGTCTGGCTCCATCTCTCCCTCCCTCCCTCCCCCCGTCCCTCTCCAGGTGGCCAGCTCTGGTGCACCACCACCAAGAACATCATGGAGGGTGAGGAGCTGGTGGCGTTTGCGGTGGACTTTGACTCTCGTCTGCAGGCGGTGAACCACATGTCCCTGAGCGAGGGCATGTACCCGGCCAGGCTGCTGGACTCCATCCAGCTCCTCCCCCAGCAGGCCGCCATGGCCTCCATCCTGCCCACCGCCATCGTCAACAGTAAGTGGGACACGTTCACAAACACACACACACACACCATGGATATAAACTCACTCCAGTTCACACACTTACCTCAGGCACGGGCATTCACACATTCACATACTGTACACAACCACAGACCTACTGGCTCACTCACACTCACTTTAACACACACACACACTCACTTGAACACACACACTCACACACACACATGTCCTCGGTACGACCGGGCTGCAGTCACCTGTTTCACCGGGAGGCGTGTCTCCAGCAGGCGTAGATTATCCCAGATGAGTCTCTGTGGCTGAGATAAGAGGGCTGACCTTCAGTTAGGGTTCACACAAACACTCCCAGGCTCAGGCGAACCTGTTAATTGCAAAAATACAAGCCTCATGCAAATAAGTGTGTTTGTTTACTTAATAAGGGCTATCGGAGTTCAGCCCGACAGGGAGGCTTCAGCAAGCAGATGGGCCTGTGTTCTAGTTTGCCCTTGAGAAAGGGCAGCAGCGTAGTGGTGGAGACTTACAGGGATATGGGAGGATTTTCTCGTTTTCACGCAAGCTTTGTGTGTGTGTGTGTGTGTGTGTGTGTGTGTTTGAAAGCCGGACTGCCGGACTGCAACATCCGGCCAATGAGTTTGCGAGCTCGTGTGTCGTCGTAGTCGCGTTTCTATATACCCGTGTGCCCGGCATCACGCCTTACCTCTCTCTCTCTCTCCCTGTGTGTGTGTGTGTGTGCCCGCCCCTCCAGAGGACATCTTCCCCTGCAAGGCGTGTGGGATCTGGTACCGGAGCGAGAGGAACCTGCAGGCCCACCTCATGTACTACTGCAGCGGCAGGCAGAGGGAGCCAGAGACCCCCACGGAGGACAACGACAGCAGCCCCCACCAGACCCCCCACCTCTGCCCCTTCCCACAGTGCAACAAGAGCTTCTCCGGAGCCCGGGCCCTGGAGATGCACTTGAGCACACACAGCGGTGAGCGGAGACACTGGCGCCTTTAGCTCATTAGCTTAGCTTAGCTTCAGTAACTCTCCCCCCTCCCCTCACCCCCCATTACATGTAGAGGGCTTCCTTGTTGCCTGCAACGCACCAGCACTCTCAGACATGGCTACACTTCGTCACTCGAGTATATCGTCAAACCACCACTGCTACAGTTCCACAAAACTTCTGAGGAAAACACTGACACTGTAAACAAGTCACTGAAATAAAGTGACGTCCAGGGTTAGTCAGTTGACAGTTCGTCTCTCAGAAGGAAAATCAATCGATGAATAAAAAGCACCGGGAAGGAGCGAGCGTGGCGCGATGGGCGTCGGCAGTGAACATGACTGCAGAGAGAGAGAGAGAGAGAGAGAGAGAGAGAGAGAGAGAGAGAGAGAGAGAGAGAGAGAGAGAGAGAGAGAGAGAGAGCGGAAGAGAGAGAGATAGAGTGCGAGGCTGGATTCTCACCCGTTTTCTCTTTTATCGCCCTCGCAGGTGTCAAGATGGAAGAGAGCCTGCCTCCTGGCACCAGCTTGAAATGCACAATCTGTAACTACACGGCGGATTCTCTCATAACATTCCAGCACCACATCCTGTCTCATCTGTCACAGGCGGCCTTCAGATGCAATCACTGCCACATCGGCTTCCAGAGCCACAGGGAGCTGCTGCAGCACCAGGACTTACACGGCCACGGAGGGAAGCTTCACAGGGAGGCGGACGGCACCGAGCTGTCCCCCCGGGGGGGTCTGGAGGACGGCCTGCAGCAGGTCCGGGCCGCGGCGGGCGCCGAGCTGAGCGCCAGGAAGGACCTCCTCCTGGGGAGTCCCAAGGTCACCATGGGCAAGGAGGCGGGCGCCGGCGAGGGAGAGGGGGAGAAAGGCGAGAAGAAGCCCCCCATGCTGTCGGCCCAGAAGGGGGACCACCCGGGCAGCAAGGCCAGCTTCTCCTACACCCGGATCAAGTCGGAGCCCTCCAGCCCCCGGCTGGCCTCCTCCCCCGTCCAGCACAACGTGGGCCCCACGTTCCCCATGGGCCCCTTCCTGTCCCAGTTTGCCTTCTCCCAGGACATCTCCGTGGTGCCCCAGGCCTCGGAGATCCTGGCGAAGATGTCGGAGCTGGTCCACCGGAGGCTACGCCACGGAGGCAGCAGCTACCCGCCGGTCATCTACAGCCCGCTCATGCCCAAAGGAGCCACCTGCTTCGAATGCAATATCACTTTCAACAACCTGGACAACTACCTGGTCCACAAAAAGCACTACTGCAACAGCCGCTGGCAGCACATGGCCAAGTCGCCGGACTTCTCCAGCCTGGCGGACAAGGCGCCCGATTCGGTGAGCCCCAACAGCGGGCACAGCTCCGTCAGCCTGCTGCCCGGCTGCCACCCCACCGAAGCCGACAACCACCTGATGCAGTCGGCCAGCCTCAACTCCAGCGTCCTGGAGATGATCAACGCCGGGGCCAAGGGGCCCGACAAGGAGCTGGCGGGGCCGGGGAAGAAGGGGACCAGCCCTCCGGGGCCGGAGGAAAGGCTGAACGGGAAGCCGGGAGAGGTGAAGAGCCCCGGCGGCCCCACCCTGGTGGAGAACGACAACGACCCCAACAAGACGACGTGCGAGGCCTGCAACATCACCTTCAGCCGCCACGAGACCTTCATGGTGCACAAGCAGTACTACTGCGCCACGCGCCACGACCCCCCCATGAAACGCATGTCGGCCAACAAGGTTCCCTCCATGCAGAGGACCATGAGGACGCGCAAGCGCAGGAAGATGTACGAGATGTGTCTCCCCGAGCAGGACCACCAGAGACCCCCCATGGGCCAGCCCGGGTACCTGGGGGTGGGGGGGCCTCCCCTGGGGAACCCCTGCACCTCCCACGAGGCGGCGGAGAGCTTGGCGGAGCGCTTTCACCCCCGCTGTGACCTCTTCCCAGGCATGGTGCCCAAACACCTGGAGGCCTCTCTCACCGTCACCAAGCCCATCATGGCCCCCAAATGCAATTCCACCTTGGACCAGCAGGAGATGGACGCCCCCATCGACCTCAGCAAAAAGTGCTCGCCTGTCTCCGACAAGACATGTAGCTCTCCTAAAAGACTGTTGGACTATCACGAATGTACGGTGTGCAAGATCAGTTTTAACAAGGTGGAGAACTACCTCGCGCATAAACAGAACTTTTGCCCCGGGACCGCGGCCGCCACGGCCCCTCTCGGCGGCGAGCTCGGAGGCCCGGAGGTGTCGGCCATGTTCCCGGAGGTGAAGAGCGAGGGCAACAGCCTGGACGACCTCTACGAGAAGAGCCCCGGGAAGGGGGAGAAGAACGGCGGCGGGAAGCTGCTGGGGCAGAACGGGGGGCTGTTCCCCCCACACCTGGGCCCCACCCCTGGACTCAAACCCTTCAGCGAGGCCCAGCTCCTCCAGGCTAAAGATGACAACAAGAACCCCTTCCTGCCCCACTGCCTCTACCCCGGCGCCATCAAGAAGGCGAAAGGCGCGGAGCAGATCTCGCCGTACTTCGGCATCAAGCCCACCGACTACGTGGGCGCCGGAGGGCTGGTGCTGCAGGGGGAGTCGAGCAGCGAGCAGGACCCGCCCACCACCAACGGCGGTGGAGGGGCGGAGCTGGGGAGAGACCCGCCCCCGGCCACCGCCAATGGAATCCCCCACCCCGGCAAGGAGCCCCTTCCGCTGCTGCCCAAGAACCGGGGGATGGTGATCATGAACGGGGGGCATAAACCAGAGGAACGCTCAGGCACCGCCCCACCCCAGCAGGAGAACCAGAACCGGAGCCACACCCCCCTGCAGCCCGACGGCCACCCCTCGCCGCCGTGGGGCGCCGCGGAGAACCCCGGCGACTCCAACGAGAACGTGTCGCCCGCCTCCAAATCCCCGACCGAGGAGGCCGTTCCCGCGGCAACCAAAGGGGTGAACGGCTCGTCCCCGGGGACAGGAAGTGGGAAGTACTGCCGCCTGTGCGACATCCAGTTCAACAACCTGTCAAACTTTATCACCCACAAGAAGTTTTACTGTTCGTCACATGCCGCTGAGCACGTGAAATGAAGGATTGCGTCGCTTTCCTGTCCCTCCCTTTCTTCTCCTCTTCCTCCTCCTTTCTTTCCTCACTGTTTGGGTACTCTGTTGTGTCTGGGGTTAGTGCAACTTGCAGTTGTTGATGCTGCTTGTGGACAATCAAGAGAAGCTTCATCCTTCTTTGTTTCAGACTTTAATGCAAAATCATTGGTAAAAAAGAAAACAGGAAAAAAATGAATCAAGAGTAATATTGGTGCCACTTTCACACTTATTTATTTTACAATCAGTATTAATAGAAGTAGTGATCTTAATTTAAAATTCAAAATGAAATTTATATCAGAGTTGTTTGTAATGTTATTGTATAGTCATTCTCGTGTAGCACACATATTGTTTACACTGTAATGTAGGCTCAATGAAACAGTAGACAGAAGACAAAATGAGATGCATTTTAGACACAAAAATAGCTACTGAGGCACTTGTGTATTCCTTTTTTGCTGTACCAGTTCTTGTATATGCCGCAATGTCACCTGCAGCCTGTCCTCACGGCCCCACAACCCCCCCTGAGGGAGCGTCTGGGCTGCGTCTCACATTAGGGCATACACACATGGCTTTGCATCCGTACGTGGCTGTTTGTCTCTGTCTCTTTTCTTAAACTCAACACGTGGATGTTCTCATCGGGATGGCAGCATTCTTGTATAGTACTCGTATTTCTGTTTTGCTGACACACTTCGATCTCTCCCTTTTTTGGAAAAATTTGCTCTCGATGCAATACTTTGTAAATGAGGGACACGTTACTGAAAGCAGTATTATGTATGAGTGGGGAACTGTGCATATAATATTTGTAACCCCGTAGAAAAAAATGAAATTGTACAATAATTAAATTTATTGCTGACGAACAGGATAGGTGGGCTGTCGCCTGGGGTTACTGATACTGTAAAATGATCATTCCAGTGTCCTGATTATGGGAGAAAAAATGTTTCTTAAAAAACGTTGTTGCTATGCATGTATATGGATGGAATACAATTCCAGATCTGTTGGAAATTTTTATTTTGATGTGGTGTCATAATTAAACTTAAATCCTCAGGATAACTTCACGACGTTTGGTCTTTCTTTCTCTCAAACAGCCATATTTATGTAAAAGGAATACAGTATACAGTTGTGGATCTGCAGAGATCAAACCACAAGACAGCATAGAGGTAGAAAAACAAAAATGTCTATTTGGCTGTAAGGCACAACTGTTAAATATCTGCACTTGTAATGAAGTATAAAATCAAAGTAACCATTTAAACAGTTGTGTCCAGTATTTACAAGAACGGATCAAGTATTCTCCAGTAGAAAACCTACCCTGAACAGAACCTCAAAACAAGACTGTAGACTTATACAGAACTCCATGTCACATAACACTTTCCTCTGATAGTAGGTAAAGATTCTTTCAATTGAAAAAAAGAAATGTTTGTCCATGTTGTGTAAGCTAATGAGGCTCTCTGAGACTTGTTTAGCATCACAGACCACACAGTGGAATGTCAATTTCAAATTTGGGGATTGGCTCACTACTTCCCAGACAATTATGTTCCAGCAATCCTGTTCCAGCCAATCGCCTTCGGCGACCTGGGCTTTCCTCCTTGGTTTATTTTGTGAAACCAATGCCAATCAAACTCAAGCTGGAGGAAAGCGTAAAAGTTCAGACAAGAATCGGGGGCGCTGTTTCTCATATAAAAATTGTTTTATATATTTTTTTTATTATATATGTTAAAGGCACAATAAAACATACTACCAGGAGCCTGAAAATTGTACGTAGGTTTGACCAATGGCTTCTCTGACTGCAGGGAGAACTATGAACAGACACCTTCAGTAGCCAATCACTGGCTTTTTCGTCTGGCCTGTCGCTGAGCAACAAGTTGCCAGAGGTATTTACTTATGACAGACGGATTCTTGTAGAGCATTCGTCGGTCCCCTCCTTGGGCATGGAAGTGATTGGCTGTGGGGTAGTACCGATCCAGGAAGTCCTTCTGAAGCTTGGCTACCATCTAGCACAGTAGGACATGGGTTGGGTTAGGTCAGGTCAGGCTGTAGTAGTCTGGAGGTCGTACCTAGTCAGGAGGTTGTACACACCTGGTTTAGGTGAGCTGGAATCTTCTCATCAAACGAGTCTCCAGTGATCACACTGACAGATGTTCTACTGGAGAGGGGTTTGAACTTGGAAATGTCCCTGAAAAAAAAAAAAAAAAACGAACATATTTTGAACACTGTTTGACAGCACTTAGGACAAATTTAAATAAATACATTTTACAAGATTGAGCTTTGTACTGTATACATAACTATATTGCCATTTGAAACCCTTCCATGGGGGTGGTATGAATTTGTAGAACTATTATCTCTGTTGTGACAGGCAAGATCAATCAAGCACGGACAAGTAATTAAAACGAGTCCACAGGGTATTTGAAACCAAGTCAAGCTCTGTGTCACGCTGTCTTACCTGACTTGAGAGGCACTTTCATTCAGGAAGTAGTGCTCGTCCACAGCACTGCTCTGATGGGCGGGGTTACTGAGCAGGTATTTCTATTGGACGAGGGACAGAAACGTGAACTACATCACAAGGTGGTCAGCTGCACTCACTCTTTTCAGAAACGATGGAACATGAAGTGGTACCTTTGCTGGGATTGATATTACAGCCAAACATTCAGCTTCAATTCGGAGATAATCAGAGTGTGGTCACAGAGCATGACCCCAGGGAATAGACCTGATTACATGCTCCAAATTGAGTTCTAAGAAAGTGTGTGTGCAAGGGTGTGTGAATTTGTGTGTATGTGTGTGAGTCTGTGTGTGTGTGTGTCATATAACCTTCACCAGTCCATCCTCAAAGCTTTTTCGACCACAGAACATTCACAATGCCTCTCACTTCCTGTCCCCTTATCTCCCTGGCAACAACATTAATTTCTCCAAAGCTGAGAGACATGTGTCATCTGTGCTGCCATCAGGACGTGGGAGGCAGAGAGGATTCTGGGTATCTTACTGAACTGTTCAGACCTTCACCTGAAGCAGTCATCTGCGCCACAAAAGAACAGGAGCCAAGGACATGGCTGCAATGATCATCTCTCTATTCCTCACTACAGCTGTCCTCTTTCGCTCCGTCTCTCTCTCTGTCTCTACCTCTCTCTCTCTACCTCTCTGTCTGCCCAAATGAAAAAGAGTTGTCCACACACACACACGCGCACACGCGCGCACACGCGCACACGCGCACACACGCACACACGCACACACACGGTGAAATAATTGTAAGGATCTTCTGCCCAATTGCTCTGTTAAAATGTGTGTCCAACTCAAAAGCATCAAGTACCTTTGTTTAATCATCCTCCCACAAAAAAAGACACTTCAGTTAACATGTCGATAAAAAAAATAAAACACTTGATCACAACAATCCCCCATCCACAGTCTGTGGAGAGGCAAATTAAAATGTCAAAAGGGATTTCAATGGGCTCCACGCCCCCCCTCCCTCTCATCACTGCACCATGAGTGGGGCACGACATCCGTTCCGGTGTCCTACATGATTGCTTTCCTCCGGGGGCGGAGGGAGATAGACCAGACCTGGTCCTGGACCGTCTCCATGACTGTGAGGACACGGGAGGGGGGAGATGTTCCCCACCTCCGCCCGAGGAACCTTCTCCCTGCCGTGTTCTCCTCCGACAGGTGGAATGACTACACAGACACCAGAGGATCCCCATGACGAAGCTGGCAATGCGACATCATCTTATAACCCCATCTGGGGCACCAGACGGGTTGAAGTCGTTTTCAGCTGTCTATTGTTCTCTCTTTCTAGGCCGGGATTCAAATTGAGCCGTCAAACGGTTCTGAGGTAACACTGACGTAGAAATTGGTACCATCCTCAAAAGCCAAGATTCAAATAATGGAATGTTTCCATTCTGGGTCTTCAAAAAACCTAAAACAACATGTCTGTATTATACAGAGAACATGACGGTATTGTAACCAACTCAAATTGTCTTTCGTTTCAGAGGACAGCTGGTAAGCTGCAGTCTCCACACCCCATCTCTCACTACACACACAGGGAAACAAACCATTTCCCATAGCTGCCTCTCAAGACTGCCATTACTCCACCCCTGCTGCTACCTGGTGGTGAAAGGGAGAACTGCACACACTGATCAGACACCTTTTCGACAAGGGATTCGGCTCCCTCAAACCTCCCATCTGGGTCCCTAACGTTCACTTGATGTATGAAGAGGAGCAGGGTGGGGTTAGCGTGTGAGGAGGACTGGAGAGGAGAGGGTTAAGTGTTAGTGCCTGAAGAGGTACAACAACGTCAATGGAACGCCAGTGTACTGTGGTGTCGGACGCCCGGTGGAGGGTGTCTCTGTGGCGGCTTCCCAGAGGGGAGCCAGGAGGCTGGTGGGGCAGGCTGACCTGTCTCTGGAGCAGGTCTTCGGAGATGTTGTCTCCGGTGATGAGAGGCCGCAGCAGCCCCAGGATGATGAGCAGGCGACTGAGCCCGGTGGCCGCAGACAGCTGCATGGCCTGGAGGGATGGCACTGTGTGGCTGTACCTGGAGACACACACACACACACACACACACTAGTTGAGTGTACAACACCAAATCAGTGTGTGTGTGTTGCTTAGCTACACTAGTAAGAGAGAGAACATCTGATGACCCAGAGCACAGGACCACCCCCCCCCCCCCAACATTACCATACGACCTACCAAGCCTTTTCAACCTCCGAGTCCCCAAACTTTCTCTTGCAGACATTTGACTGAAGAATGAGAAATACTTTTTTTTTATTCTTTGGGGGGGACCAGATGAGACGAAGAGCGCTGGGATTTTGTAACTCAGGAGGCCCAATCGGTCTCGGCTCACTGGTGCTCTGAATTGGCTGGTCTCAGACTGTGGAGCCCAATCAATAGTGCTGCCCATCCTCCCCTCAGTCAGCAGCCCCAGCCCTGGCCCCAGCCACAGCCTCTGCCCCAGCCACGGCCCTAGCCTCAGCCTCAGCCCTGGCGCTGTCCCCAAAACACAACCCCGGCCTCTGCCCCGGCCCTAGCCTCAGCCTTAGCCCTGGTGCTGTCCCCAAAACACAACCCCAGCCCCGGTGTAAATGTATGCAGCCTCAACCCCGGCCTATAGTCCTATAATGGACAGTCCAGGCCTATAGTCCTATAAAGTACAGTCCAGGCCTATAGTCCTATAATGGACAGTCCAGGCCTCATACAATCCTGGTCTGCCTGCAGCTTCTAACTGAGGACCAAAGGACAACTCCAGAGGCAAAGTTCCAATCAGATGAACCAACCTACGCAGAGATAAAACACCAAGGTGTTAGAGGTCACAAAAGGTTGAAATTCAAACGCAGCATATAAAATAATATTCTTCAAACCCTTTTTTTTTCCTTTTCTTGTTTTTTTTAATCTTCAGACTTTCAGACAGTAACTTTTTCAAATCAGTCACCCACAGCCTGACATTTTGAAATTCTCATCTTCTATCCTGCACCTCCCCCCCCCTGAAGTCATTCTTGCACCAGCATTTACAGCTTTGACTCCCTCTCTCCCTCTCTCCCTCTCTCCCTCTTTCCATCTCTCCCTCCCTCCCTCCCTCCCTCCCTCCCTCCCTCTCTCTTTAGGAACTTTTCCGTCTCTACACATTTCCACCTGTCATATTCTTCCATTCCTCAGAAACAGCCTCTCTATCAGTCCCATTTTGAATCTGGTCAAATCATTCCTTCCAGCTCAGGATTCTCCAGCCACCTGTCCCCTACCACCCCCCCCCCTCCCTCCCTCCCTTCCAAACCCCAACTCCCCCTTCTCTCTTTTTTTTCCCCATTTTTAATTCTACCCCGCAGTGAGGATTATGCGAGGCAAGGCATGCGTGTCAAAGGGAAATTTAGTGGGTAAAGACAGCCCAGATTGGCGGGATGAATTAAATAGATAACCGAAGGAAGGGGGGGGGGGGGGTGGGGGGGGGGTAGCCATGTCGAGCAAAACGCCTTGCCCATGTTGGTCACTGCAGAGAGAGACAAGGAGGGTGAAGGAGAGGGGGAGAAACAGAGAGGGGGGGGGGGAGAGAGAGAGAGAGACAGAGAAAGGTAGAGGGGAGCGGGGGGGGGGGCTTCTTCTACCTCATCCCCACCCTGCAGGAGCAGGAAGGCAATATCTAAATTAATAAAGTGATGAAATGAGTTTGTGCGGCGGACTTTCTGCTGTTTGACTTTCCCATCTGGATTAGTGAGGGATGAATGGACGCTCTGTTACTTTTGTTGCCGCCGCGCAATTCACTGTCGGAATTCGTCTCCCGAGCGATAAGACCTCCTCCTCCTCCTCCCCTCCTCCTCCTCGTCTCATCTGCATGTCGTTCCGTATGCAGAGAGTCCCTTACCTGAGGAGGGGCTCACGGACCGAACACAACCTATTACACGAACCGGGGCTAACTATCTCCCAGCCAGGATGAGGAGAGAGAGAGGAGGGGGCGGAGGGAGAGAGAGGGGGGAAACAGAGAAGGAGAGGGAGACAGGGAAAAGGAAACACAGAGAGCGTGCGTTAAGGAGGAGAAACAGAACGAGGACGGCTCGCCTCCACAGCAGAGCACAGACAACACACTTGACCTGAGACACTGGAGGAGGAAGTCTCCTCAAAAAGGAGGGAAAACCTCGGGCAGGAGAGAATAGTCTGTGATAGAAGCCAATATTCAGACGCAGAATAGATGCCATGTTTATCTTAACCACATTCCAGGTCTGCCATTCAAATATCCTTCAATAGGAGAGGCAAAGGATTACCAGAATAAAACTCATCCAAACTCTACGTAACGGCCCAGGTGTAAAAAAACATAAAAATGCCTAGCGTACATGCAGTCTAATAGATGGTGATACCCAAAAAGGCCACAAGGTGTCAGCATAGCGCCACCCACCACAGGCCCAGCAGAGGCAGCAGGCTCAGTCGAGGCTCCCTCCTTAGCGAGTCCCAGGCTGCATGAAGACTATAGATTAGCCTGGTGTAAATACACAGGGGCTGAGGCAGCCCCACTTTATTAGTGGAGCGGAAAAGCAATAGTTACGCTTACAGCGGGGCTAATTACAATTAATTGGCATTCCTGACTCGCCTGCTCTTCTCTGGAGAGAGCTCCACGGACTGACTCAGGGGAGGCTGAAAGAGAGCTTGGGAGGGAGGGAGGCTGGGAGGGAGACTGGAAGAGGATGGGGGGAAAGAGGCTAGGAGGGTAGGGTCTAGGAGGGTAGGGGCTGGGACGGTAGAGGCTAGGAGGGAAGAGGAGAGACTAGGAGGGAAAAGGCTAGAAGGGTAGAGGCTGGAACGGTAGAGGCTGGGACGGTAGAGGAGGATGAGAGGCAGGCAAAGAATTTCCCGTTCCAGAAACGTCGACTAAATGAAGCTCACCGCAAGTACCTGACGGAGTATGCCGACAGTAAAACAACAATGCAGCACCTTAGAGAGGGTGACCTTGTGGAAGATCGCCTGAGACACCACTACACACAGGCCCACACAGTACATCAGGACAACTCCACAGATGGACACATTCAAACATGATGTGTCAGCAGGATGAGCGGAGCATATGGTTCAATAAATCACATCAGAATGGGAGGAATCGTCATTCTACAGCAGAGAGTCTGTCGTCAGTCATAATGACATGTCGTACGCTGCCTGTCAGAACAAGCTGGCCGGAGGTGACTGGCGGTAAGGTACTCTGTCGGGGGGGGGAGGGGGGGGGGGGGGGGTGAGCGCGAGTGTGTGTGCGTGAGGCGGTTTTGTGTGTGCGTGGGATAGCTTTGTGTGTGTGTGATGGAAAAGATGATGAATGGGCCTGGATGTGTTGTCTTCATTTGGACTCCTACAGTAACTCAATCAGGCTCTCAGGCCACTGCAGCTGTTACAGACCCTCTGGTGCCATAAACACACACAACCATCACACACACACAACCAGCTCACACACACACGCCCATCTCACACACACACGCAGGCTATACATCCATCACACACACATACCCTACCAAGGCCTGCGGATCAGGATGTCCCCTATATTAAGGTAGGAGCCACAGGCTCCCTCTAGCTGGCTCTAATAGCTCGAGCACAAGACAGAAGAGGGTAGAGACCCTCTCATCCAGCAGGATTCACATGAAACCACAAAGGAAAACAGCGCAGGAGGGGCTCCAGTGAATGCCACTGACAGCCAATCTCCAAGCACTGTGTTTCAGTCCACAAAAAGGAAAGCTAGATAAGAAAAAAAGGAGGTTTGACAATCAATCAACAGCCATTAAACAGTGAGGACAAACCTATTAAAACAGAGAGCTTCCCTTCCTTTTCCCATTTGCTTGTTTGAGTAAATATTCTCCCCTGGGGCAAATTAATTTTCACAATGCGGCTATCCAACTTCACACACAAAACCACAGGCTTTCTCAAACACCGCATGCACACACACACACACACACACACAAGTACACAAATTCCTATGCACACAAGCACAGCACAAACACAATGTAATCAGGTCTGTTTGATAGATTTTTTTCCCAGCGTATGTTGACTAATTATAGATTTAGAAATGAAATGTCATTGTTATGTGACAACGCGTTGACAAGCCTGAATCAATCTCCGGTGCGAAGACAAGCTCGCACACAGACAGTGAGGATGGGAGTCCTATTCATGAGGACGACACAACAGCCAATCCCCCAAGAAAATCCCCCTGGAGGCAGCGAGGGCTATCTCTTCAAGTGGGCCAATCTAGGAAATCAAGAGAAGATTCTCATGGAATTGGGTTGTGGGTCGAGCAGTTTAAACCCCTCCTGATTGGCCTTAGTAGCTCGATCCAGGCCTGAAACAACCAATCAGAGAGGATACGGACAGGGAGGGCTTTGAAGACATACCCCGGCGCCACTCTGAATGCTCTCCACCTCGCGAGGCGGCATGGCTGCTGGCTCGCTCTCCTTCATGTTCATATCCAGGCAGAGAGAGAGAGAGAGACAGGAGGAAGGCTGTGTGTGTCAGTCAGCCTGTGTCCGTACGTTTGTCTGCGTACAGCTTTTACCACAGACAGACAGAAATACACAGACAGAGAGAGAGAAAGAGAGAGAGAGATCGAAAGATTTTAGAGGCTCTGGCAGTTCATTTAGCAGGACATGAGAACTAATTTGGGGAGTGTGCCGTGGCTAATGAGAGGCCCTTTGATGTGTAAATCCTGCAGCTCTGGCAGTCCCCATCCAATTGGCTCTGCACAGCACACAACCCGCCCTCGACAGGTACAGCAGCGCTCCCCATTGGTCAACCTATCTGCGGTGGCCAATGGCCAATGATTGAGGTAAGCAGCACATCTGAGGAGTGCGCGGAAAAAACAAACAACTGTTGCATTATGGTGTTTGTTATTCCCCTCCAGCTAAATCATCTCCTCAGTCTCCTCTCGTCCTCTCCCCTTTTTCCATTTCCTCCCCCCATCCTACCACCCATTCTCTTCTTCTCCTCCCCTCCCCTCCCCCTCTCCTGTCCTCAATAGGATGACTCACCAGTGCTGATTCCACTGGTCCTCCTCAAAGATGTCCTCTGGGATGGGATCAATTAGGACCAGGTCAGACACTTGCCTGGGGACACAGGGAGGACAAACACAAAATCTCTCACACACATAAAATGGGTACAAATATACACACACACACACACACACACAGACAGATCAACTCAGTGATGAAGTGGGGCTCGTAGATGACCGTCCACTGACTAATGAGGATGAGATGGATGCTGTGAGCGAGCGAGTGTGTGAGTGTGTGTGTGTGTGTATCATTCCTCTCAGATGGATGGCTGTAGACGGTGTCCTAGGGCTGAATTTTTCATTCTGCAGGTGCCCATCCTCTCACCAGGCTTTAATCTACTTCCTGATGAAAAGCTAAATCTCTCAGCCCGGGAACGGGCTGCAGGGACGTGTTAATCACCCGGTTTTCGGGGACAGGAGTTGGGGGGGGGGGGGGGGTGGAGAGTGCTGAAGTATTTATGACTTATGGGCCCAGTTCCCCAGACATGGATTAAGCCTAGTCTTAGACTAAAACACATTTTCAATGGAGAACTTACTTTTCTTACTTTAGGACTAGGCTCAATTCATGTCTGGGAAACTGGGCCCCAGACTGATGAGTTACGGACTTGTAATGGCTTCGGAGTTGTTGGGAAAGCTACACATACTATTGGAATGGTATGGTGTCATTCGGTGAAAACTCAAACGTTCCAAATATCTGAAGCATTGCTTTGGATCTTCAAAGCAGATCAAATCAAACACGGACTCCTCTTGGTCTTCCACGATGTGGATTCATGAGAACATCAGTGTTCTCCGACTATAAATAGCGGTCCTATTGGGAAGGTGAGGGTTCTGTCAGGTTCTAGAAGGAGACTCACGCGTCGTGGATGTGACTGTAGAACCTGGCGTTGAGCGCTCCCAGTTCGGAGCCCACCATGATGAGGGGCGTGGCTGTGTCGGTGGTCTTGATGAGGCGGTGGAGGTCATCCACCATCCTGGGGGGGTTGGGGGGGAGAGAGGGAGAGAGACAAACATTTACAATTCTGGCCCTCTACGCGTACAGAGACCCCGACAGACTGCCTTTCCCTCAGTTTGGCGTTGGAGCCTGCTGGGACAGCTTGCTAGGACGCCCCCTCTCCCAGGACCCCAGATGGAGCCCTACCCAGACAAACAGCAGCACTCTGGATCTTCAGCCTGCAGTGGAAGAAACCCCTTCTGCTCCTGACTGCTCGGCCTCGCAGAGCAGGAAACAGGAACCAAAACAAACCGCAGAGATACGCGCATCATCACCATCATCACGTGAAACACATCGCCACGGCGACGGCCATCTGTTGTTTTGCTTCCGGGGCACTCATCAATCAAGAGCCGGGCGCCGCGCCCCAAATGATGAGGTTTCACTGCGGCAGGGGGAGCGCAGACATAAAACACACTGTCTCGCCACGTTGGTGCATTTGGGGGGGGGGGGGGTGGAATCGATTGCTTGCGTCAAATGTAGGCATCCCCCCGGCTGGCTGGCTGGGCCTGTTGCCAAGGTAAACAAGACTGCTGACAGTCGTGCAAACCCAGCCCGCCCACCGCTACGACAGACTTAACATCCAACAAGTCTTCATGGTGTCAAAGAGGGAGAGACGAGGAGGGAGGCAGACGCCCACGGGCGGGGGGGGGGGGGGGGGGGGGGGTGGCTCAGACAGCGGGGTGTGCTGGACTCTCTCTTGATGCTGGGCCCTCCACATTACTCTCTGATCGAGACAAATCAATGAGCTGTCCCCAAACGGCCCCTTCATCTAATCAAATACAGTCTGGGGAAGAAGCTGGACTGCCAGAGGAAAATGATCAAAAGCGCACACCACCAGACACACCCCAGACACACACACACACACCACCAAACACACCCCAGACACACACACACACCACCAAGCACACTCCGGACACACACACACCACCAAACACACCCCAGACACACACACCACCAAACACACTCCGGACACACACACACACACCACCAAACACACTCCGGACACACACACACCACCAAGCACAGAGGGGAGGAGCTTTACCGTCCTGAGGTGGACACGCCCCACACCTTCTCCGTTCCCATGGTTTCGTTCTGGAGGAACCTCCTGCTGAAGCCCAGGCCCACACGGTCATAGGTGCACACCTGGGAGCACAAAAACTAACAAGTCAAAAACTACACACACACACTGCGACATAAAACTACACACACAACATTCATCCACACAAAAAACAACTAAAAAAGGTATGGTGTCTAAAAAGGCGCCACAATAGTACTACAACAATAGTTATAATTATAATACCAGCCACAACATTAGTAAGGGATTATTATTCCAATCAAATCCTCAGCACACAACAGAAATAGCAGTTATAGTAATAGTTTCTCTGAGAGGCACAGCATTTTAAACATCGGTGGTCTAGGCCAGCATGTCAAAGCTAAATGCAACATGAGGCAAGCAGAGTCTGTGTACTGTGTGCTGTGCACCACACAGGGTCTGGGGACAGTGTGGTTTTCAGGGGACACACTGTGCCCCAGCAGCATGTGATCTCATTAGCACGGTGTCAGATTTGGGACAAACAGCGTGGGGCAGGCTGTCACCTCCATGTCCCCTCCAGACTGCGCGTGTGGGCTGATGAGAGGGAACATGCCGGGTGCTGCCGGACAATGTGACCCTGGTTACCACGGGCAACAGAGCCACATGCAGAGACAGTGTTTGTGCTCTGGTAGTGTGAAATTCTTGGGCATGTTTATCAGCGTGGATTAAGGTTTACGGCTCATAATGCTACTGGATGGGACACTCAGCCGGAGAGAAATGCGTAGAAAATCTGCAGCTTATCAATGGTTCATCTGCATAATAGCAATATCAAATGGTTACATCATTTTAATGTTCAGGTTTATAGTGTTACGTGGCATAAAATGCACCCCGAAAGAAGTAGATCCATCAGTTCGCTAGAGAAGCCTGTTAGGGTATCAGAGAAGCCTGTTAGGGTATCAGAGAAGCCTGTTAGGGTATCAGAGAAGCCTGCTAGCGTAGGCTGCTTGTCTCCTCACCTTGGTGAGTGGTGCTATGCTTTCCTGTATGTAGTGCCACACATCAGAGGACATACCAGTTGGGGCATCCAGCAAGACTGTGAGGACCACAGACAGACAGAGAAACCAGTCAGACAGCCAGTCAGACAGGCGAGTCAGACCGACAGATAAGGGGGGATGAATCGTGAATAGAACAACAAAGTCAGATTATACAAGTATGTCTCCTTGAAATTGATGGTAAAACAATGATAATGTTAATCACTGACCCACTGGTTGTCCTTGTCCTTTGCACATCATATGCATGGTCTGGCCCAAGCCAACGTCTACCAACTGACCTTCTGAAAAGGAGAGAAAGCCCTTCATAAGTGATTATTGCAGATGGGGCTTTCAGTACCCCAAGCACACGTCTTTGTCAGACTGGCTCGACCGGCTAGGAAGCAGCCGCATCAATCTTCTGACATTGTAGGGTAACCTTGTTGTCTGTTCGGTCAATCCAATAAAAGTCAATGTCTCGGTTATGATCATAGTAATGTACTGAAGCTCTTCAAGATCAATTTCAAAGAATAGTGTGAATGCCATCCATTCGGATTAGGTGGTTAGGTAGCCGATATTGTGTGTGGTATAGGTTTTTAACGAGCCATTTGTTGTTTGTGTATTTGCGTTGCTTGCATTCTAGTTCCTCCTGCTGTGTTAGTCTGGGGACACACAAGTTGAGAAGCAAGGGAATGTTGAGGGGTATGTCTGCGAATTGTGTTGTACCACTGCTCCTGCCGTTTTGGTCATGTTAGAGGTTGAAGATATTCTCATTTGTTACCCAATAATGTACCCCGCCCAACGGAGACAATGTATAACATCAATAAACATTGAGGATTACACGTGTAATGTTTAGCAGATGCTGTACCTTTGGGCATCAGCAGTTGGCCCTCTCTCTGCAGGGAAGCATAGTTCAGGAACGGAGGGATGAAGATGACGAGGAGCAGACATTTACCCACCGTCAACAATGTGGACCAGCAGGTACTAGTTGTACCTGCATCTTCGGACCTAGACCTGGGCTGCCCTGCTGCCGCCGGATTTGGAGTCTTAGCAAAAAAAAGGCAATACATAGATAAGTCTGCTTTGTTATTCAAACAAAGTGTAAAGTAACGTGTAGATACCTAATCATTACAGTCATGCTTTATATAGTCAGCGAGTTAGTGGAGGAGTTGTTGGCAGTTGGTTCCAGTACAGTCAGCAGAGTGCCACAACAGCTTGGTCAGTTCATTCATTCTGAACGGCTCGTTGCCTAGCAGCTAATGTTACCTTTACTGGTTTTGCTGCCTCTCCGCTGGCTTCGTGGCCGTCAGTCCTTCGGCGCATTGCAATGAACTTCGAAATACAAACCAACTGGAAACAAGTTTATATTATCTTATTGTAAATATGGTTCTGTATTTGGAGCAATAGATGTAGCCTATGCTTCCTGATTACAGCTAGCTACAGACGCCGATTTGGGACAAATTACGTTTCGACTTTTAACACTGCCTATCGCTCAAGTCAGAACCGAAGGGCAGAGTGCAGTTCTTCTGATGACCTCCAGGGGTCCCTGTGACTCAGGAGTTCACCATACTGGAGTTCTTGTCTCTGAAGTTTCTGGACCAAAACATGCAGTCAGTACCCATAGTGACTATCAAGTAATCAACAAGTCAAACATAATAGGGGGCCAAGTGGATCAGTCACACACAAAAAAAATTAAGTATACAGTTATTCTACTGATCTTTACCATATTGCAAATAGTTTCCAACATCTTTATTCTGGATGAAGTGCCCTACTTTGGGGCTTGATAAAAAATCAACCAAAGACTCCAGTCATATCTCTTGTCGAGTATGTAATTCATTCAAGTAGTCCTTTGGTAGGCAGCCGTGTGTTCTGTAGCTACCAGAGAACAGGGGTCTGCGTCATTCCGGTCTCAATGTGACATCCATATTGATGACTGTCTGTGTCATTCAGCTGTGGCCCTGAATCTGTGTGCTGGGGGGCCAGAAGGCTCTCGTTCCTAGCAGATTACGCTGAAAGGAGAGGGGGATGACTCACATTTCAAGTATAATCATACCTGGTGTTGGTGTGTCTGCGGTGCAAGTCATCAGATGAACGTCACACCAGGCAGAAAGGTCACGGTGAATAACATTTGATATCTTCTTCTTTTCAGATTGAATCACTCTTCGTCAAAAACGTCACTCGTTCTGACCTATTCAGGCACATTCATGCTTTTCCCTTGACTTATAAATGACAGGTTCACTAAATAATAATGTACTATAAATGGTAACAATCTATACCATAATGCGAGGGATTTCTCCTTGTGTGAGTGAGTGTGTGTGTGTATGTGTGTGTGTTTGTTTGTGTGTGTCTGTGTGTCTGTGCAAGTTTGATAGTGGATTGTCAATATGTTCATAAGAATGAGTAATTTCTTTTATGACATGCATAAATGACTAGATGATGTGGAGGTTGAACAAGTAGTTTTGAGAATGTGTATTGTGATCTGAGAAATGTACAAAAAGCAACTGATAAAAACCGAAGCTGCATAACAGGCACAAAAATCACGACCACTGCACTATTTATCATTCCAGGAATCTCTGTGTTTGTGTGTCACCGATATCTACATCATCGACGGCATCATGGGCACTATGTGCTAGTAATAATAATTTACAGTTTTCTTCCTAAAATGTCTCCTTGAGAGATTCTCGAACTGAAATACATGCAGTCGACCATTGCATGGCCTCAGTCAGAGAGGTATTCCGATGTCCAGCCAGGGCAACTTGAGTTTTGTCCTTCCATGAGTGCAACCTCTACCCAAGGACATTCCGAAGTGGGTCCAAGAAAGTCATGACTCCAGCCACCATTGCAGTAAACATTGTATTACACATCATGCCCTTGGCTGAAATGGGTCTGACTGTAAACAGGCTTTCTCTTATGGGAGACCTCTAGCCTTTTAGACTCTTCTAGCTTGACATGCATTTGATTGTGGATTCTAAATGTAAATCCTTGCAGAGAAGATTGGATGGCCCAGATCCTAATGGGCGTGTCACACAGGGGCTGGTATCACCAGGATATTATTGCTTACCTTTGAAGACTTTTGATCTTATCCTTTCTTGATCCCAGGATGAATGCTTTGATTGTAGTTTTTTCCCGGAATGTGAGTTATAAAAAATAAAAAATCAATATGGAAATGTATCTACCTCCTATAGAAACGAAACACCCAAGAGATTTGTGGTTCATCCTTAAATGATAGATGTACAGTACCCTTGGCTGCTGAATGTTGCGTACTGGAGAGCCTGTCACAGCTCGTGGCTGTGTAGCCTGTACAGCGGGATTACTGTGTTGAGCTGTGCCTGCCACAGCCAGAGGTCTCCTCCACACTGTCCTTGACCCTCCTTCTGTATCTTCAGGCAGCAGCCATTTTTATGGTAATGTTCATTCCCTGCTTCCCCTGACATTCAACAGCCTCTGATACAGACAAGCTGAGTTGTTCAGCTGCCTTGACTTCCTCCCAACAACACATACTGAGGGGAGCAGGGCCACTGAGGACGGGAGCACAAATACTAGCTACATAGTTTACCACAATTCAGTGCTGTGCAACACAACACAGTGTACCTCTGTGGTCCTTCTTGGCAAGATTAATTTAGTTCTGGAACACCTACACTGTAACTGGGGAGTACATACACACTGTCAGGAAAGAGGGGGAGAGGGGGGGGTGTTGAGAGGTGGAGAGATTGACAAAAATGCGTGCAATTTGATTCTATTGTTTGTGTTCTTTCTGTTACACGCCATCAACACGCTTCTTCAAATTCTATTACAGATTCGCCAGACTCACAACACCATATTATTTTCATGTAGTCAAATGTGAAATAATTCAATTACCATTGCAAGGATATTTGATCCCAAAGCATTCATTATGTATTCCTATTTCAAATTCATTTGAGGGATGTGACAATTATTCCATAAAATTGTATTTTTTTCCTCTCACATATGTTACATACAGGTGCCATTTCATGAAATCAAACTGTAATTGAGATAGCATAGGACTCAAGTCATTTCCTGCCGAGTGTTGGCTGATCAGATAGGGTTGGAATACATCCGCCAGAATGCTGTGTTTATCACCAAAGGCCATCGCCCTTTTCAGCCCTGTATCGCGTTCCCAGAAATAGTCAGCTGCTCACATCTCCAAACCTGTTGACTGGCCTTGTTTGAATTTGTCCGATTAGCCATGTCTGGTAATGCCCCTTTTCCTTGCGTCATCGGTTCAGTTAGTGATTAAACTATTCCAGGGTAGGTGGCAGGAAGAATTTCAAATGTATCCTTTTTGTTTCCAGTTAACGTCAGTGTAAATCTTTATTCAGTTTGACCTCTTTGACTTTCAAAAAGAAGAGCTATTTATAATCCAGAGTTAAAACTGCCAGCCTTATCAACGAAGACTCAGTTGTAAGGTTGTCCCCTTTGAAGGTTGTTCCTGCTGTCCATTTCTGTCCTGTTGCTTTCATTAGCCCAGTTGCTGTCAGTTCCCAAGCAGATAACAAGGTTCCCCATGTTCTGCAGGTGAGGAACGTATCCCACATGACAGCAGGAGGAGAACCGGGGGTTTCATGTGCAAATGCCATCTGCGGGATTAGACAGCGTGAGGTAGACAGTTGACTAGCCTGCACACCTCTTTACATTTACATTTAGTCATCTTATCCAGAGCGACCTCTTCATCATCCTCTCACAGAATCCGAAGTTTCCCAGGAAACATGGTGTCAACGACTTCCCCTTTCTCTTCTCCTCCCTCTCCTTCTCCTCCCTCCCCCTCGTCTTTCTCTCCATCCTCTTGTACTTGAGAGGGCCCGCGAGGCTGTCGGCGGGTGGGCGTCGAGACGTGGAATCCTCAGCCCCTCGGCCACCATGCTGCTCTCATCGATTTTCTCCCCTCGCCACTGAAGCAGGCCATCAGTCAATACAGTAACAAGTCTTCATTTGTACTTGAGAGATGCTCTGTTTCCGGCTCAGCGGCCGAGAAAGCCTGTGATGCTGCCTCCAGGACAGTGTGGTCCCACAGACACCCACCACACAGACAATGGGACGGCCACTATGCACGTTAATATGGACAATGGGAAAGAATGAATCCATCAATTGAATGAAGACAGGTTATGAATTGTTCAACTATTAGTCACACTTTCATGTCTTGTTTGGCAGAATAACAATGTATATCTGTTTGGCTTGAGGTTTTGGTCCACTGTCAAATAAGATGGTCTGGGCATGGTGAAATATCTCATACTGTTGATCACTGGTCTGGGGTCAACAGACCATCAACCTAAACTACAGTTGCAATAAGTATTCTGAAACCTCATGACTGTAATATGTCACATTCAGTCCAGAATCCATTTCTGTATCCTGTACATAAGACTCAGACTTGAAGTACAGTGTCAACCTCACCCTAGAAAGCAAAGCCAGTGGACCCTGCAGGACACGGTATGAGATGCATCTTGAAGAGCCAATTGGACAGGGCAGGGAAATGGCAAAGTATTTTTCTATTCATCAGTGTTCAGGGCAGGATGTGCAATGGAAGCGTGCTCATAAATGTGATTTTAAAGAGCATCTGGAGGCCTGGCAGGCCAGTGCTCTAAATGACTTGGTTTCAGCTGGACTACAGTCAAACTCAGTGACGTTGTGTTGATATGTAACACCAAAGGTACAGACCTATGCTAACAGACCAGACAAGCAGTAGGCCTGCTGCACTGAGATCATGTACCTCAGTCACAGGGGAATTCTTTATGAAGAGCTAAGAGCTTTATGGAATAAAACACTTTTATATGTGCATCTGAGGTGCATTTGGGATTTACCGATTGATTGTTTGAACATTGATCATTATCATCAAGCCACATAGACAAGATTGAATACCTAAATATTAGCAATCTATGTTCCTGGTTCACAATAAACGACTGTCTAACGTGGAATATGTAACATGCAATATTCGACTGGTTATTGAAGTGAGGTTATTTGATGATGGGTTTATTCGAAATCCTCTCAGAGCCCTTCTATTTATTGAAGCCATATCCCCTGGCCATGGGAGACGTGAGTGTGCTAACGAGAAGCCTTCTCATTACCTGTGACCCAGTCAATTACAGGGAGTAAAGTCAGGGCGTCACCCAGGAGACATACAGTATAGCCATGGCAACCAGGTGTACAGCTTGGACTAATTAAGAAAAGGGCATAGATAGAGCATACGCTTTTGAAACTGAATTATAGATTATGGTGCATTGGGAAAAGGTTCTGTAGCTGTATTATGTAACTGAAAGGAGATTCAGCCTTAGTTTACAGGCCCCATGTGTATGTGTGCGTGTGTGTGTCTGCGTGCGTGCGTGCGTGCGCTCTGCCATGACAAAGCCAGCCCTCCTGTGGTGCAGTCTCATGCCAGCACTGGTCCTGCACGACACCAGACGTCCATGTTCCACACTACAGGCAGGTCTGCGCCATCCATCCATCCCTCCATCTGTCCATCCATCAATCCCTCGAGCCTTCTATCCATCCACCCCTTAATCAATCCCTCTATCATCCATCAATCCCTCCATCTCTCCATGCACTCTTCTGAGCTCTAATCCCTGCTCTGTCCAGCTGTATGACTCGGACCCACACATGGAAAGACACTCTTCCATGCACACTAGTACCAGTATATGTGCATACTATCAGAATTAAGGTCACCAAGCCAGATACAAACTGATATATGAGTGTTCACAGTGCCATGATATTATTCTTTCATGGACCTGTGGTATACGAATATCACACATTTAAGTATTTGCTCAGAAATCACAACTGACATATTTACTTATATTTGTTTGTGTGACATCCTTAGCCTTAGGTTTTCAGTAGGGTATCTCAAGGTCATTTTTCAAATCTGTAAATATCATCTAACTATGATATCTGAAATAATTTGTATCTGAAATTAAGATTAACCTACTGAATGTGACTTTGTCCATAATATAATCAAATACTCAGAAACAGTCGTTTTCCATAGGAATTCTGCCAGTTCATAACCGTTATTTCAAACTCATCCTCATCTGTCCGTGTGTCGTGCGTATCTCTACTCCGTCAACACAGAGTTGCGATTACATGTAAGGTCCGTTTGGTTTGATCCGCGTCTCCCCTCCTGTTCCCTCTAGTGATGGTAGTTGCTATGAGGAGAAGGTCAAATTACTCCGCACGTTTGCCACTGAACATTCACCTATGATGAACGACTAAAGAAGAATTAGGAAGAGAATACATTTTAAACACCTTCGCAAAGAAGAGAAGCGGGTCATGGTACAAGCTTTCGTCTGAAAGTAAGTGCGTGTTTGTTTTTACCGGGCACGATACAGAGCTTGGATCAAATCTAAACGATGCGCCTGTTTAACACTTTTTTACCTGTACGGCAGCGATTGGCATCTGTAAGTTGTCCCTTATAAGTTTGACTCGTACCATATTATTGAAAAGTCTCAAGTGATGCTTTAATATCTACAGTATGTCGACGATGCTGTGTAGAAGGTGGCTCAAATACCTGTACCAAGTGTCTAAAACCAGGTTGGACGGTCAGATTTGGAATTATTTGTGTAGCTAATAAATATATTTTTTATAATGCAGTGTTACTCTGTAAAATTTTCACTTTAGTTTAATATATTGTCCTTAAGTTGGTTGTTTGAATTGAGGAGATTGTGTTTATTGAACTGGTTCCACGCTCGCATCCAGCAACCAATAGGAACGCAGTATGCACTATCTTTGATCACAAGCTTGTCGAGGCAGGACAGTATGCCATGCGAACATCAAGACTTTAAATAATATACAGTATATGGTCACGCGTTTGAGTTATGTTATTATGATTAGACCGTCCGCCTTCATATACATTTAGCTTAAATATAAATGTTCATCACTTACACTGTATTACAGGTTTTATAGTAATAATGCTGTGCCAAATGGTGACTGTTGTAGAAAGTTCTCCCCTCACTGACTTTTAAACACTTAAAATGAGTGATGCTTTCAAATGAGTCACCATCATTGTCTGACCTGAACACTAAGGCGCCTCATTAATTTCTCACTCATCCATTGTGCAGAAGCCAAATCAGTCTCATAGTCTTACAAACATAATGAGCATCAGTAATGACGGAATACACTTCACAAAGTGAAGGTGAATACATAAACTAATTTAAAAGGTACGCAAGACAAATGCCAATATCTCTCTTGGAACATGTTTTCTTGGTCTAAAGTGTGGACTGATATTCTGGTGGTGACCGAAGTGGTGATAGGACGTGGTTGGGAGCCACAATCTCATGATTATACAACTCAGCCAGGTTCTTAGCTCATGTACATCCTCTTAGTCTGAAGGTAGAGAATTTTGTCATAATTCTTTTTCCCACAAGGGGGAAATGGAATGTTCCTATTTCACTTGTGTAACTCCATTTAGATATTGCATAAGGAGATGGGAATGTAATGAGGGTTTCATGTTTATTACAGATTAGATGATTATTACATAAGGTATAATCTAAAATACATAAGCAAGATGTTTGATCTTTACTGTAGCTAAAGTTGTAAACAAAGTTAGCAAACTAGCTCTACAGAATGCAAAGTTCTGCCTTTCCCAGGTGAATCACAACAGCATCTTTGATCGCAAGTGGGGGTTTGACAGTGGTTCATGACATGTCTTTCCTCCATCACGTTGGAGCAAATCGTATCAGTCATTTCAGGGATGCCGATAACAGAGGGCGACTGTGCTCCACTCCTCTCCACCATCTTGAATTACGGTTATGCTGATCAGATTATGCATGGCTTGATTGAAACATCTCAGCCCTGTCACTGGAAGATAGCTGTTGCCAATTGATTATTACTACATTCCTGTTGATGAAATTGCGGCTATTTCTCAGTGTTGGAAGGACAACTGTAAACAATCTTGAGCGAGTACAGTATCATTGCCACTGTTTCAATATACTGTTTTTTTACTCAATAGTATTTCATCAGCACCTACCTTAGCAGGTTCCCGAAATTGCCCCTCACTGAAGTGATTTTGGAGTCAAAGAAACTGTTTTCCTGTTTCACATTGACCTACACTTTTGCGTCTGTGTAGAATATTGATATTTAATGGATGTGAGAGCAGTGAGGAAGTGGCCCTGTCTGAGATGTTGATGTGAAGGCATCTGTTTCAGACACGTTGCTTCCTCTCTCCGTGGTAGACAGTGTAGACATCTTCCTAAGAGACTTGTCTAAATACACTCTCATTAATATGCGCACATGCGCGCTCACACACACTCCCACTAGGGAATTATACAGACAGATTCTTCACTTCTATCAGCCTAATTTGATCTACTGCAGTTTGGCGAGATCAACTTCATCAAAAACATGTTCAGCTCATGGCCACTGCTACAATCATGCATGATCATATCTGGTCATAAAGCATATCTGAATCAGTTTAGGACTTTTCTGCATTGATTTCGGAGTGAGTAGTTGTGTGACAGCACAGGCAACTGCTACACAACCCTCCAGCACAGCTGCTTTGCCATCTCTGGAGGAGGTCAGTCACTGGTGTATCCCCCTTCTAGAAGGTTTCCCTCTGTCTTTGTGTTGATATATTTGACTACAGTTATAAGGCCATGTTGGTTGTTGCATTTTAGCATTATTGAAAAGATGTTTCAGAGCAGGAAAGAGAGCGAGACATGGTCCGGGAATGGGGGAGATGGGGGAGGACGGAACAAGATGGAGGCAGATATAAAGGTCTTAAAACAACAAGAAAGCAATTAGATAATGACAAGGGTGGTGACAGAGTGATTTGTTGCACTCCGTCGTGATTCCTGGAATTCATCTCCTTGAAAACCTTCTCTTCACTGAGGTGGGCAGGACGCACCTCTCAGGAAGGATTTTATGAGTTTCCTCCAGCCTGCCTTTTGACCTCATGAATGCAGATATACGTAAGACCCACACACATCCTCAACACATTCACACGGTAAAGGCCTCTTTCAACCTGTTATAAAAATTAAAAAAACACACACGCATCTCCATTTCAATCCTGTAACGGGCCTCCAGGGTACGGACCACCATCTGTGTTCCGTCTCTGTGTACAATAGCAGCTCTGAGTGTACAGGGCGGGCTCTTAAGAAACAACCAGCGTTGTGTTTCCCTGCTATAGAGTCCAGGGTGGGTCTGGAGCAGCTTTACCTACATTTACATTTATTCATTTAGCAGACGCTTTTATCCCAAGCGACTTCCAAGAGAGAGCTTTACAAAGTGCATAGGTCACTGATAATAACAACAATATAGCCACAAAAACATTGCGAGTAGCCAAGACATGAAGCACACATTGTGAACAACCAAAGTAAGTGCCTACATGCAGTGAACGGCATCATGGGACTGGGGGAGGATTACAGAGGATTTGCCCCGCTAAGCCTGAGCAACCCTCCCCTCTGACCCCCAGAGCCACCCACCCCCAACGACCCAACCGCCACCCGTCCCTGCTTCAGTCTCGGCCTGCGTCTTCGACTGTCCTTCCCTGGCGCCCATCCTCCACCAACGGCCTTACACACACTCTGACGCACACACGTGCATAAATATGTGTACAAACCCAAACACATACGGGCATGCCTAAACACACACATAACCGCCAGCCTCCCCCTTCGACAGTTCCCACTTTTGCAGATTCTTCAATGTTCACAGACACTCACGAGAATTCAGTTGTTTTTGATGACGTTTTAATCATTTACGAGCGCCATTCTGCTTGGTGTTAGTTTGAGCTGTCTTTGCAGGAAAAACATGTTCAATTTGTCTTACTGTATCTGATGTCTGCATTTTGACATGGTGAGCCCATGTCATCAGGTTTGATGTATTAAACACAGGGTTCCCATTCTGCTGTGGCCATGCCAGACTCTTGGCATACACAGTGATGAATATGACAAGCAGATTACATATATCACAGCCTCATGACACATAAATGAGGTGAGGTGGCCGGGAGCCATATTTTAAGTGGCCAATCCCAACTTTTCACACCAATAAACATCACCTCTTATTGGGTCCTGCTCTTCCCACCCTCTCTACCGACTATCACCGACTGGAAGACAGTGTTCTGTCGTCGAACGCAGCGTGTGTGTTTGTCTGTGTCAGTCTGATGTAATTTGGTATTATGAGTCAGCAGGGTTCACTTCAGCCACCCGCGTTTCTGCATAACTCAGACTGACAGTGTCCTCTTGCCAGTGCAGTACCTACCTCGCAGTGAAGCTCTCCTCCTCCCGGCAGGGCTGAGTGCTTTCTGGTTGAACAAAGATGGAACAGAACATTAGACAAGAATAGACATGAAGGAAGAAGTGAGTTCTGACTGACATCCTCAAGGAGATGAAGCAGGAAACTCCACACCGAAAATGTAGCCATCAATAAATCAATTCAACATAATTCATTTTGCATTCTTCAGTTAAATAGACGGAGCAGGTCGTGCTCCTTAATATGCATCCACCTCCCAGTGGTTTGTCTAATAATTACATTTCAAACTCATCCGGGGATTCGAACCCAACTCTGGAATGGCTCTCAAGGCCGGTCCCTGAGGGGCTGGGATCAGCACCCTCTCCATCTCCATGGTTAAAGGCCGGCTCTGAATAATGGATGCAAACCAAGCATGTCCCCCGGAGAGTTGGGACCTTGTAATGGATACTGTGCTGGCTGCTAGCTAGGCAGCATTAGGTGTTTAGGATTGGCTGGATTTTGGAGCAGGGTCCCTTAACACAGATTAAGCCTAACCCAGAATTGAAAGGTAATCTTCAATGGAGATTTTTAATTTGTGTTTTTTTTTTTTAAAGGATGTGTTTTAATCTGGGACTGTCTCAATGAGCCTGTTTTAAGAACTCTACGGTTATAGCGCTCCCTTTACACATCAAGATTTCATGGCATTCTATTTCTGATCCGTTATTGGATTAGGGTGAAATATCCTAAAACACATTAAACGCTCACAGCCTTTAGTTTTATGAGGCTTTCATTGTCGATGGTAAGTCATGGAACATTTATACACTTGCATATTTCATCCTTGTTACAATGGCTTGGGCCATAAAGAGAGGAGGTAGAGTGACTATAATGTTAACTGAAGCCTTGCATCGTTCTCTATAAACAGAGCTTTGCTGGGACTGCTGCAGATATTCACTGACTGCTCAGCTTAAATTCCAGGTTTGGGTGTTGCCAATTGACCATGATTCAGTGCAACTGTGAAGAACAGTAGATTAGTGCTCTGCAGTGACTCCGAATCCAAAGCAAAGCTTATTACAGCATTCTATATGCATGATAAGCACCATGTCTACTGTAACTATATGCCCACATAATTTACTGAGTCCATTTAGCACCCAGTGTTGGCTGGTAGTAATCTTAGAGCAACAGTGCATCTTTCTCAATGGACTAAAACCTTACGCATGTCCTGTTATTATCATGTCATCTCTGTTGAAATACACCGTGGCCATTGTAATCTTAACGGTGAGGTGTGCTCGAGCCTGTGCAGCAGTGAAGCAGATAAGGAGCTTTGAAATGACAACAACCTCCATGCGTTACAGTCGTTAGGAGAAAGCAAACTGTAAACGGGCGAAAAAATGACGGAGGGCTTGTTTACCCTGCCTCTGTAATCGACGGAGCATTTCCATAATGACATTGTGTTTCCTGCCAGACTAATGTGACCTCTATTACTCCCTGAAAAACCTGAAGCAATCAGACTCTCTGTGTGTGTGTGTGCCTGGGCCCAGTATGGATGAGGGGTGGGAGAGGGGAGGGGGGTGGGGGTGGGGGGGTGGCAGAGGTGCAGGGATGTAAACAGTGGCATCGTGGAGACAATGGGACAACCTAGTGGCTCTAGATGACTCATCAGTCCCCACTGCAGTAGCTGCAATCTGTCCCTGTGTGTCTGACTTGAAATCTTGAAATGTCACCGCAGATGGAGAGCCTGTTTGCCTGTTTGTCATCCGGATTTAGTGTAGTGTATGATTACTGTTTGAAATCTGCCATGAACTGTAAAACTTGGAAATGGTGATTTTATAGTTTGCCAGGAGAAGTAGAATAAAGTAATGAGATATGGTTGTATACTGTAAGTTCTAGCCCCGTGTGCGTGTGTGTGTGTGAGAGAGAGAGAGGGAGAGAGAAAGAGGGGTGAGTGAAAGAGAGAGAACAAGAATAAGAGAGGGGTGGGAGTCCAAATGCATTTGCTTCTGGTCTTTCTCTGCTCTCAATTTTCTTCTGAGAGGCAGAGACCTGCCCAGCGTGGTACTGACCACCACAATCAATATTCTCGTTTACATTCTGGGCTTCACCCAAGGTCTGATATTACTGCCGTATTAACATGCTGTATACTCTATCACAAATCCAATAATGTTAATTTCGAAAAAGTTTCCCTCTGCGACGCTTCTTTCCCCTACAAATTAAAAACTAGGTGGCTGCGGCTGTGGAGAGAGAGAGAGGGAGAGGGAGAAAGAGAGGAATCAGCCTGGTGCAGTTCTCAGATACCCTACTTTTCTCCTCTTATATCATCACAGGAACTATTGGTTTTGATATCTGAGCAACTGACCAGAGGTTTTTTGGCTGCTGTGGTGTTCCCGACTTCTGCTCCCTGGGAAACGCGGACATCTATTTTTAGTTCCTGCCTGTGTATTGTGTTCTCCTGGCCTCCAGAGAGCATCGAGTTTGCCTCGTTTTATTTCTCAGAGCGGCGATGGCGTCCGTAAAGCCCATTCCCTATAATCATTTTAAAGCCTGGCAACACTGTGACGAATGGGAGGGTGAGTCACATCTTAGAAACGGGAAAGAAAATTGTACAACTCTTTGAAATTGGCCGTCTCTGCTCCCTCCAGTGTGTACGGTACGTTCGCTCCGATTAGCCGACTGCTCGGTTCAGCAGATGAAACGTACAATAACTACATTTCTCTCTCCGTGCACACATCCACTGGGGTATTACTTTTTCGACATACTTTTGTTATGTTGTTTTGGTTTTGTTTCCACATTCTATGCTTTTCCAGAAGAGGCGGTAGGGATGCAGGTGAATGAAGGCAGCATCTCTGCTCAGGGCCCAGAGATGTCAGCCCCCGTCACAGTGTTCCATGCAGTGACACTCACACGAGCAGACAGTGGACAGCAACGACTAAGCCTAAACTCGATGACATAATCTAATCTGTGTGACAGGTGACCCCCGACCCCTGTTTGTTTACGTATCGCCACATTGGTTGACGTGTAGGGGGGTCTTAACAACGGAAAACATTGCACTCCCACAAGCGAGGCAACTCGCTTTTCCCTAGCTGTATGCAGCTTGATTCACTGGTATCACACCTCAAGAACTGGTAATGTTCCATGGATATGTATAAGGTAAAGCACTGATGCCTTATCTCTGTTCTGAAGGTACAGGAAGCAGTGAAGCTGCCATGTCTCGCATGGATGACTGTGAGCGAGAACCAGACCTAGGTGATACGCTGGTGTGTGTTAACCTCCAGCTCCTGGTCCTGGTTGTGTCATCTGCTTGAGGTGGTTGTGTGCGTGTGTGTGTGTCTGTGTGTGTGTGTGGGGGGGGGGGGGGGGGGCGGGAGGGGGGGGCTAGTCTCTGTGTGTGAGCGGATTTGTGTTAAAGTATGTCTTTGGTATCAGATAGATGCAGGTGATTTTTTGGTTGTATCAGGCAGTTGAACAGTATGTGTGTGTGCTAGCTTGTGCGCTGGTGTGCAAGCTTCCGTGAATGTGTGTATGGGTGTGTGTGAGCATGAATCCTTGTGCTGACAAGCAGTTTCAGGGGTTGTATATGAGATTGTAGACCGTTTCACAGAAATACCCAAGATTCTCTCTCTACCTGTCTTTCCTTTCTCTTTCCTCTGGATTCTACTTTCTCTCTCCCTCCCTCCCTCCCTCCCTGTCTCTCTCCCTCTCTCTCTGTGTGTCTTTCTCTTCCTCCCTCTCTCTCTCTGTGTCTTTGTCTCCCTCCCTCTCCCTCTCTCTCTCTCTCTCTCTCTCTCTCTCTCTCTCTCTCTCTCTCTCTTTCTCTCTCTCTTCCCCCCCTCACTCTGCTCTCCTCATTATAGAGAGCAGGGTGAGAATGCTGTATTCCAGCATTAATAATTGAATCCTCTTCTTCACCTTGATGCCCTTTACATTTGAAGGGTGTGCTGATGCATCCGTCAAGAAACAGCTGACTAAAATACTGTATTTTTGCCAACACAAAGAATTATTTTATGTTGTACTTATTTATAATATATGCAGTGTGAATTGTGTTGTAAGTTGCTATATGTAGGTTTGTTTGAGTGTGATGTGTTCTCAACTGACAGTCTCCCTGTTTGTCCCTCTCTCTATGCAACCACGTTTTATCTCTCTCTCTCTCTCTCTCTTTCTCTCGTTCTCGTTTCTCTCTCTCTTTCTTTCCCTCCTTGTCTCCCGCTTCCTTAGGTTCACACTGAAGAAAGACCAACCAATTCCTGCACCTAGCTCCCCCAGGCATCAAGCACGCTGGAGAAACAAGACTTCATCAACATGTTCAGCACCAAAAGGTCAGCATGATGTTGCATTTCATCCGTCCCTGTCTCTCTGGGGGGGGGGGGGGGGGGGGGGGAGACAGGGACTGATTTGAATGGCGTGGGTTGATAGGAGGTGACATCTGAGGGCAGCCACGTTTTGGAAGGTACATTTTTTCGAGTTTAAGGACAGGCAGTTTAGGGACAGAACTTTTCAATGTGGGACTTCTTTGATTCGCAAAAGACGACTTCAGAGGATTTCTTCGGAGCTCTATGTGTCAAACACGGGTTCATTAGTCATATTATGAGCGTGTCTCCGTGTACAGATACAGCCACAGTGGTGAGAGAGGCTCGGGGAAAGTACCTCTCATTAAAATGTGTATTAAAACATGAGACGTTCACATGTAGCCCAGCAGGCAACATACATGCACACACATGCAGTACTCACATATTCTCACATGCAGGCAGACATGGTATGTAATTAGGCCTACAGGGACAAAGCAGGCATTAGTATTGATGCCAATGAAACGTTTCTGCTTGTGAACTACATAAGAAGCATTGATATTCAACTCAGGATCGTTTCTCTTACAGTACTGCCAAAGGGACACACCGAAGGGTTACATATACAGTACTACTGTACCCGAGGTTAAAGTCTTATTCCGCAGATTCTTGTCCTGTACCTGGCCAGCTGTTTGTGGGAGAGCAACATCAGCCATGAGGCGAAATCCTGGAGCTGTGTTAGTAAACACAACCAGGGCTGCATGGCACAGGGAACATGCCGGAATATGAATGTCTGCTTCTCAGAGACTGTAGGGATTTACTGTTCAATCTCTACACAGTGTAGTGAGAGGCATTTCAGTGAATAGCAGGGAGAGAGATACAGTGTGTGTGTGTGTGTGTGTGTGCGTGTGCGTGTGTGTGTGTGTGTGTGTGTGTGTGTGTGTGTGTGTGTGTGTGTGTGTGTGTGTGAGAGAGCTAAAGAGGGAGAGAGAGACCGGAAGAGGGGGAACGACAGGGAGCAGAAACAGCGCTCCACTGCCTCCTGCTCTTTGAGAGCTCTGGCCCAATTACACCATCATCATGTGCGATGTGTGGTGCGAGAGCTTTCAGCCGTGTGGTCCTACAGCACACTGAGACCTGCCAGAGCAGGGTGTCTCCCTGTCACTGCAGGACTACATAGAGCCAAGTTCTAACAAGCCACAGCACTGTCTGGTAGTCCCCTTGTGAACACTCCTCCACTGTTATAGAAGAATATTTCTGAAGCTATGATCTGGTCGGTTAGTTTCAGGGTAAATGCAACAGATATTATGATTGTTATGCTATAACATATTCTAAGCGAGCGTTATATCGTGTATCTTATAATATTGTATCGTGCAGTAGGCAAGCCAAATGAAGTAGTGTCTTATGAAACAAAGTCTTGATTGAATGATCCATATTTAGTCTGTTTGTGTTCTGTCAGGACAGATGTCTCAGTGCACCTTTCACAGCAACACGCTCTGCCTAATCACAGCCTGTCATAGCCCTCACATCCCTACGAGCTACGGAAAGTAATCGATGGACACGTCTCTCTCTCTCTCTCTCTCTCTGTCTTTCTTGCCTGTCTTTCTGTTTCGGTCTTCTTTGTGTTTCTCTCTCCAAGTTGATGAACAGCACACACCCACACCACACACACATTAATGGACAAGCGATGATCACACATGACACATTCCCTCCCGTGCACACACACATTAAAACAGTACGTGCAGGTGGAGCAAATGATGGTGATTAAAGCAGGTTTACCTTACTCCTGAGAGATCTGGAATCAGCAGAAAACACGACTGACGTCGGATGGAAAATGAACTGCCACAGCAGTGAGCTTGAAACTCTGAGATTCCACAACAGTTTTTTTTTTTTGCTGAATATCAAACAAAGCTAATTTTCCTCCACTTAAAACGCTGAACCAGACAGAAATGAAAGTGTGGAAATGTGTTTATCTGACTCTACCCGTTGCTCGGATGGTTTGGGCTGCGTCTGTGTGGGTTTTTAATAATGCTTCCTATCCTGGTTCCACTCCCAGTCACCAGAGTCTCCATATGCATACTGTTTGAGACTTTAATTAAAAGTATTTCATTAAACTTTAATGGTCCGTAACGTCTGACAGAGTACTTTACCTTTGATTTTATTGGAACACAGTCTGGAACAGAGGAGAGGATAATATATCCCGACAAAATAGATTAGCGTCGCGCACCTCTCAGTTCATTTGGTGTACTTCCCCCCCCGATAGTATAGACTCTTTTACTGTTATAGATGTGCCGGGAGAGCCGTGCATCGGCGCAGCTTAATCGTTTGTGTTTACATGGGCTCATTAAAAGGTAACTTGAGCGCCGTTAAATTCAATCTTTCACTCGGGCGAGCATTCTCCGCCTTGCAGGCCTCTTCAACTCATTAAAACTTTGCCCCCCATCAGTGTCAGCTTCCTGTTACCATGAATCCAGCTCCGAATAAAAGGGAAGGCCAGGGATTCTGTTTCGAGCTTTATGGAATGTTTTACGTCTTTCTGGTTGGAGATAAGCTGGGGTCTAATGAGACGTGGCTGTGTTTACATGCCCAAACAGGTGGAGGAGAGAGGACGGGAGAGGATGAGGATGGGACTGGAGAGGCGAGGATATGAGAGAATGGGAGAAGAGATGATTGGAGAGGGGAGGAAAGGATGGGAGTGGAAATGAGAGGATATGGGAGAGGAGGGGATGGGAGAGGAGAAGAGGGGATGGGAGAGGAGAAGAGGGGATGGGAGAGGAGAGGAGGGGATGGGAGAGGAGGGGATGGGAGAGGAGGGGATGGGAGAGGAGAGGATGGGAGAGGATGGGAGAGGAGAGGAGAGGAGAGGAGAGGAGGGGATGGGAGAGGAGAGGAGAGGAAAGGATGGGAGAGGAGAGGAGAGGAGGGGATGGGAGAGGAGAGGAGAGGATGGGAGATGAGAGGAGGGGATGGGAGAGGAGAGGAGGGGATGGGAGAGGAGAGGAGAGGAAAGGATGGGAGAGGAGAGGAGAGGAGGGGATGGGAGAGGAGAGGAGAGGATGGGAGATGAGAGGAGGGGATGGGAGAGGTGAGGAGGGGATGGGAGAGGAGAGGAGGGGATGGAAGAAGAGAGGATTGGAGAGGAGAGGAAAGGATGAGAGTGGATAGGAGAGGATGGGAGAGGAGAGGAGAGGAGGGGATGGAAGAAGAGAGGATTGGAGAGGGGAGGAAAAGAAAGGATGGGAGAGGAGAGGATGGGAGAAGCGAGGAGAGGAGAGACACCCCAGCCTCTCACTCTCACACACGGGTTCCGCTCTTGCCTCTCCTGTTTCATTATCCTCCTCTTCCTCACCATGTGTCTGTCATGTCTCATTATCGAGGCATCACCCTAGAATTCTGGTGATCTCCTGCAGCTCCGGTGATGCTCCAACACACCTGACCTCCGGTGTCGTCGGGTGTCGTCTCCTCTCACTGTGCTCCATCCCTCTGGAGCCACGGATATGTCCAAGGCTCTGTAATGATCGTCTTCCTGCCTGCCTGTCACAACCAGGCAGACTTTAGTCACAGCTCGAAATGACGCCCATATTTGGTCGTCACCTCTGATTCTCTCCTCCCGGCTGATTGGAGTTTTGGGGGCAGGGACAGGAAGAGGAAGTGACAGATGCCAGCTCTGGTTGAACATGTGGAGAGATCAGAGAGAGGCAATACGGAGCTGTCAGAATGGGCCTTGTAATTGATTTCAGCGTGGGCTTTAATGACATTACAGCAAGGCAATGGGGAGTCATTAACTGGCAGAGGGTCAGGCCAAAGTTTGTCCACATCAAACCTAGTGTTTATGCCCCCCAGAGTGAGGGACTGAAGGCGAGTGTCACTCACTCAAGGCTGGTTCTGGAGGATATGAACATGTTGTAGCTTCTCTGCTCCAGGCAGCCATGTTGCCTTCCCTGTTCGCCCCCAGTTGAGAGGGTGTTATCCAAGCCTTCACAGCCTGTTGCATCAGGCTGTCTTCTAAATCATGGCCTGGGGTGAATGAGGGGGTTGCTTGGTGGTGAAGTTGGACCACATGGACATAACTAGAGTCTGTGTTGTCTGTTAGAAGCAGAGCTTGGCATCTCATCTATAGTATCCAGCTTTTCTTTCCCAACAGTACATCCGTCTGAACGACTTCATGAAAAACGGCAGGACCGATGCAGTCCAGTTCCCTCCTTGCCCTCAGACATGTACCCCGTGTCCTTGACATGCTCGCGCTGACCTTGACAAACGCGTTTGCCGTGACAGTGCGAACACACCCGTCGACAACTCATGAGAAGCAATCAAGGCGTCGCCTCATCAGAACTCTCGCTGATGAGGCGCCGGGCGAGAAGAGATTATAATCTCAACAGCCTAACAGGTTCGACATTGACCCAACTCCCACTGACGCTAACCTTCATTAGATATAATTACCATTCGGAGACCTGCCCCTTTCAAAGCCATGACGACCAGCTGACATCAAGGCTCCTGCACTGGATTACTTATGTATGCAGAGAAAGAGAGGCAGAGAGGAGAGGGAGAAAGGAGAGGGAAAGAGGAGCACAGGAGAAGGAGACTGGTCCCTGGAGATCACAGAGCTTGCTGGGACATATTTACCCTCTGGAACCTGCAATCTCATCCAATCACAGGCACAGAATGGAAGCTTATGACTGTCGTTCTGACTGACCTTGAGGATATACGTTACCTTGTACACTAGCCGTGGATGCTCCATATAAAGGCAATGCCATCAAAATGCAAGACTTAATCAAGGTTATACTAGCCTTCTGGCACTTTTTGTAACAAGGCATGTGACAATGGTAACAATAATCAGTGATGAAAATACCTTTAGGACATTTGTGATAATCAAATGATGTTACACCTGATAATTCTTTTTATTTGTACTTGACTATATAAAAAGTATTGTCTTCTTTAGCAGTCTCAGTAGCATCATTATTTCCAAATCAATTAAGATCTAACCTAATTTGTGTTATTTACACTGACTATATCTGGTCTGTCAGGAAACACCCTTCATATGGAATATATACTGTATATTGCCTTGCACTATACAGAGATATCTCTCTCTCAAATTTGACAGACACTGTAAGTTAAAATCCCTTCTCCTTCCTATTGGCTGACAGCAGTGGGTTTTGACTGGCTCAACCAATCCCATTGATTCTCCGGCCTATTAATGGTCAAGCCATGACAGCTCACACCAAGATGAAAAGAGAGGCGGTCGATAATCGACGACCCGAGATGAATCACTCGATCTCCTTCGGGTGCTTCCGCCCCGGAATCAGAACATCTCTCTTTTTCAAGGCTCTGTTTACGTACGGCCGTGTTTCCAATGGGAGGCGACGCGTGCGAAAGCAGCCGCTCTGCAGATGCAGCCACGCAGGAGACGGCTGCTGGTGGCGAACGTCAAACATCGACGCCGGGAGAACAGCCTCTCGGACAGCAGCTCCTCCTTTTACTGAGGGTGTCACCCAGCCTCACGTTAATCAAGGTGTGGAGATTACAAAGGGAGCCGGAGAAGAGATGTCTCAGATATTTCACTTACTGGCGAGGCAAACACGTTATATCAAAAGAGTTCCCTTTCCCCCTGTGTACCAGCAAAGAAGAAAGAGAGGGAAGGGGGTGGGCGGTGGGTGGTGGGGGATTCATACAGCAGATCAATGTCCGGAGGTTGAATGTCACCTGCTCTGCTCTGCTCTGAAGCTCAGTTGGAGCCTTCCGGCCTGGCCGCAAGCTAATGAAATTTTCATGGTGTTGTATTTAGAGACTATTTTACAGGATTACTTATCCTTTTTCAACTTCAAAGAAAAGCTTTTCCCCACTGCTGGAGGTATGGATACGGGATTCCAAAACAGCCAGACCCCCTCCACCACCTCCCCCACCTTCCCATCCCGCCGGGCGCCTCACTTCCTGTTGTTTTGTCAAGACTGTTTGGAACAGTCTGTTCCCCATTGCTAAAGGCTTTCAACTGATCAATTCTAATCTCACGCGCAATATTCTGCCTCGCTCTTCTCCCCCGCTTTGAAATTCAGCTAATCTCTGAGGTGAAATTCTCTTTGAATTTGTGTGTTGCATTTCGATTAAAGTATTGCTTTTCTCTGGTCCCTGAAGGCATATAAAGCAGTAGTAGGTAGTAGAGAGAGAGGAGAGCTGTACTGTAGTTCTTCCACTGTGTCAACACCTGTGATTCAACGTCAGTGAAAGTGCTACGAGCCATTCCACTAAAAGCTCTTGGAAAGCCAGACAGCCGTAACAGGTTTTAAACAATGAATGTACAGTGTGCTTTCTGAGGCAGACCACACCACAACATGCGACATGCAGCCCTCGACCCTTGATAATGATATTCTGTTCACTCCCTCACTTGCACAGAAAGGACAATTCACCTCATTGGTCACGTCAAGAAGAGCACATTCAGGGAGCGGAGAGAGGTGGTCTCCTGGGTGAGCGGGTGATCCCGTGTCTCCCTGAGCACTCGGGTTGCCCAGCCCAGGGTCTGCAGGCACAGGGCAGAGCACCAGTTAGCCGCACGAAAAGATGCATTCATGCTTTCAGCGAGCGTTCCACTCCATCTCTTCATCCTTGCCATTATGTCTCCTCTTTGACCTTGCCTTTCACATATTTTCTCTTGAACTCTCACTCACTCCCTTTCTCTCTCTCTCTCCCTCTCTAGCCTGTGCCATCTATCTTGCCCTTTCATTTGGCCTTTCTCTTATCCCATCCATGTCTCCTCCCTCTCTCCTCCTTCTTTCCCAGCCCCATCTGTCTCTCTCCTCCCTACCCCCCCGGGCCTCCCGCCCACCGCTAGAGGTAGGGTCACAGTGTGGTAACAGTTGGCCCCTGGGGGGGATCTGTATCCGGGGGGTGAACACCTTGGAAGTGGAGGATGAACGTGTGATTTCATTACTCCCCTGACACACCGGCCCCCGCTCCCAATGCCAGCCAGAGGACAAACACGACTGCAGCGGGAGAAACTCTCAGCGTTCTTCCATAACCATTTACATTTAGCAGATCTAAACAATCTACGCTTCCAGTTCTGCCCAACAAATCCGCCATCACTTCAAACAACAC
Organism: Osmerus eperlanus; assembly: GCF_963692335.1. Taxonomy (NCBI): domain Eukaryota; kingdom Metazoa; phylum Chordata; class Actinopteri; order Osmeriformes; family Osmeridae; genus Osmerus; species Osmerus eperlanus. The sequence goes on from NC_085024.1 coordinate 14,877,847, forward strand.
GTGTTATTTGGATTCATCGGGGTTTGTCTCTCTGTATCACTCTCACTGTTTATCGATGAGGTTCAGTCTGCCTGGGCCTGGGATCAGATTGTGAAATGGAGGGAGAAGGGGCCAGTGAATCAGGAGGTATTTTGCATTGGGTAAGCATGGTAATAGTCTGTGTGAAGGATACTGGGAAATACTGGTCTTCAAAGATGTGTCTGACTCTGAACTTTGCCGCCTCTCTCTCTCTCTGCCCGTCTGCACTTTCATCCTCCAGATCAAATCGGGCCGTATCTTATGTAAGGACAGATTAGAAAACGGGGTGCTTTTGGAAACGGCTTCAAACAGCCAGCGCTTAATGATATTGGACACACCGGTCCAGGCCTAACTCGTCATCGTCGACTCGAAGTCTCAATTTGCTGATCACGTGGGGGGGGGGGGGGGGGGGGGGGGGCAGTAAAATCAAATTTGATATATAGCTATCTGCCATTCCGTGCTTTTGATTCATGCAGGCTGAGCTCATCCTCATCTGAAATAAGAATCTTTTCTCTAAGTGCGGGCCAGACATTACCGGTGTCGCCGGGTGATGTATGGGAAGAGAGGGAACGGGCGCGGCGCCATAAAACAGAGAGCAGCACACATCTTAATCGGCAGGAGAGACACACCTGGACCGCGACAGCTCGGATTTATGCGTCGGGGGCAGGCGTGAGAGTTGGGAGAGAGTTTCGGAAGGCCATGTTTTACAATGACAAAAAAAAACAAAAACACAGTGGCTACAGAGGAAAGGTCTTTTAGTGCCGTCAACATGAGAGTTTGGGTGATATGGTTGTGTGTTTGCAACGAGGATGGATGGTGGAGTATGGGCGTAATGTTCCATCAGTTCAGCTGTTAGCTAGTTATCCTGATTGCCCTCCGGGAGCATCTATGAACGTTGATATAGTGGATTGGTTAAAATATCCAACAGAGTTCTGGTTTAACTCCTCGTGTTTAAACAAGCACTCCCACACACACACGCATATCACCACCACAAACCATCCCCACACACAACTAAGCACGCAGACACAAATCACACACGGAAATGCCATCACACACACACACTGCTTACCATGAAAATGTCTTCATGCTTTTATTTCAATTTGCCCCTGCAGCATGCTGCCCTACGGTGGCCTTTCAGCTAATTCACAGGGAGCGCACAGAGAGCTTTTACTGTGTGTGCGCGTGTGTGTGTGGCAGACCAGAATTCTGTTCCTGTCTAGTTGAGCTAAGGTAGAGACGCCTGCCATCATCTATCAATACTCACACACCTACACCAAAATCTCTTTCTCTCTCTCTCTCTCTCTCTCTCTCTCTCTCTCTCTCTCTCTCTCTCTCTCTCTCTCTCTCTTCCTTTCGCACACACTCTCTCTCTTCCATTCTCTGTCACCGATGCCCACAGCCATGCCCAGGTTAAGTGATTGGATGGTGTCTGCTGTCTAGTCTTGCTAATACCACTGCTGCTAATGTGTCTGTCCTATGGGAGGAAGCCGCTGGATGGATTCGCTCCGTGCTGCAGACCTCCCCCCTTCTGGCTCCACTCCTCTCCCAGACAGATTGCTTTATGGTGCTTCTTTACCGTTCCGGAGGTGACAGCTGTGTTTGGGGGGAAACAACCTGCCTTTGAATCATTTGGAGTGTCAGTGGAGCGCCAGGATTTGGAATGAGTCGAAGTCATCAGTCTAATAACTCTCTGTGCTTCAGTCTACTGCCGACATCAAATGCCCTGAGTCCTCCATTTCCACACACACACGCACGCACACACACACACAGACACACACACACGCTCACACATATGTCTGCATGTATACGTCTCTCTTGGGGCTTCATTTAAGTTTCATTGAAGTGCCTCTAAAGCACTCCCGACAAATATGCCCACTGGTATGAAAACGTCTTAAAATATACTGCCCCTTTGGTTCTCGTTCCTCCCTGACTGCCTTTGAATTCAGACCCCCCCCCACCCCCACCTCCTTCCTCCACACGCACACAAAGACACACACCTTTAAAAAGGGAGCCCCTCCCTCATGGGGCTATGACTGGGGCAACTAGGTGACGTCCTGCTGGTGCTTGGCAGGTTTAGCGCCCTGGAGATGAAGAGTACTGATGTAGAGTCAGCTTCCTCTAACAGCTGTCGGTGAGGAGAGGCAGGGGGTCGGGCGTGATTCTGGTACTGACGTCACGCACACACATACACCCACAGTTACACACAAACACACGCACGCGCACACACACGTATCTCAGACAGCTGTGGGCAGGGTGTGGGATTCATGGCACTGACGTCAAACACACACACACACACACACACACTCCCATACACTCTTCCACACGCACCCACTTCTGAAATCTCTGTCTCGCACACACAACTTTCCAAGAGGCACATGAGCACAGGAGTATCCTATATTTGCTCCGCCTGGCCCACAGGAAATAGACACATCCATATTTGATGTCCCAGTCGTGTTTTTCAGAGAGACACTCCCCTTCCTCTCCACCTCCCAGAGAGCCTTCTCCACAGCCCGGAGATGCAAATGATCCCCCCTGCCCGATACCTCCTCCGGCATGGCTCCTAACAGCCAAACCAGCCATGCCACAGCACTGTCTGAAAAATGCATGAATCCCATTTAAAGTGTGTGTAAAGCAATTACCGGCTGGCTAGCGTTGGTTAAGCGAAGAATTAAATTGTCTGTGTGGCAACACTTGCTTTACAAATCAGCCCTGGATAGCTTGCTCAGGCATATATACACGTTGGGGAATCATTGCCTGCACAAATGGAGCGTCGCCAGCTAATGTCCGCATTTTGACAGCTTAACAGAGGGTGAGATTGTGTGCTGTGCGGGCGTGAATGCTCAATTATAGATACCTGCTATCACCCTCTCTATACTCCCAGAGACACAAGGCCCTGATGACGCCTGCTCTACCCAGGAATAGGGGATGGAGGAGGGTGGAGGATTTGGGTATATTGAGAAGGAGGCTGATGGGAGTGCGCTGTGGGGGACTTGGGGAGGTGGAGGAGGGTGGAGGCAGGCTGTCTGCAAGGTTGACTAATCAGTGCACCAAAACAAGAGGCTGGTCTGGAGCACTATGAGTCACCGTGTCTCTGTGGTGCGTCTGGGTGTTGGTTTGCCTGCTGCATGCCAACGTCAGACAGACAGACAGACAGACAGACAGACAGACAGACAGGCAGAGAGGCAGACAGACACACGGACAGAATGATACACAAACAGGCAGGCACACATGCAGACAGACGGATGGATTTTCAGTTGAGCTGAAATGCACTGCCGACTGGTGCGAAGTGATGTGAAGATATAGCTCCAAAGCTGTGGTCGCTCTAGATGATGCTGATATGCGTTTGATTGGATCACTGTCGATGTTGCGTAAGACCCGAACAGCACACTCAACATACTGGATGACAGTGGATCAAAGTGTGGCTAACCAAGCCTGGTTGATGATCCCCTCTTTAACCCCTAGCTGAGTTCAGCCCAGCAGAGACAGAAGGAGGAGGGAGAGCAGAATGGAAGGGATGTAGAGGGGGATGGAAAGAATCCGACAGGGAAGGAGAGAAGGAGGGAGGAACGAGGGATTTGGAGGGGCATATGGGGACAAGGATGGAGAGAGAGATGGCAGCCTGAGAGGGGCAGAACGAGAGAGAAAGAAAGAGGTATAAACAGCGAGACATGGGAGAGAGAGAGACGAGGGGAGAAAAAGAGAGAGAGAGAGAGAGAGACGAGGGGAGAGAGAGAGAGAGAGAGAGAGAGAGAGAGAGAGAGAGAGAGAGACGACAGGGAGAGATTTCCCCAGCCTGTCCAGAGGAGAGCTCAGTCTTCGTGAGTCTGGATGGGAGGTGACATGTGTCCACCACGGGCAAAGCTAGCCCGCTCCAGTGTGACAGTGCTCTAACGTGCTTCAGAGAATCGCCTCCTAGCAGGAACACTTATTTTTAGCCAATGAAACGGTCCCTGACCCCTGTTCCCTTGCGTCCTGGTGGAGGAGCACAGCTTAGCTCTGTTACCACAGAGAACCAGGGCCTCAGTGAGGGACTGCATGGGGGCTATGGTGGATCTGTTTACAGTGAAGGAAGGAACGGATGGGAGATAGAGATGTCTGAACTCTTACCGTGAGTCGATCCTGTGTCACTGTCACTGCTGATGCGGCGCCCTATGTATTGTAAATGTACGTAACTGTGAAATCGAATAAAAAAAATACATGAAATAAAATATATTAATAAATAGATATTTGTGCAAACATGTATACAGTATATACAGCTCTGAAACCTAACTGCATTAGCTACAGCACAAAAGTTTTTAGCCAATTGTTATCGTTGTGCTTCAGTGCAGTGTGCAGCGTGTTGTCATCCGTCCAGACGGGCTGATGGTGTGAGTTGGTGCAGAGCAACATGAGCCATTGCCGATGGAATACATCATTCAACAACACTTACTAACATTACATAACAGACCTGAAAACTGAGGTGCTGAACAATGATGATTTGTCTTCTCTCTCTTTACTGTCTCTTTCTCAAACACACACACACACACTCTCTCTCTCTTTTTGTCTACTGTAACTTGTCTGTAACACACACTCACACATGCACAGACCACCTGCTGACTCATTTCCTGAGAAACGCACACTTGTCAAGGCTGGTCCTTCCTGGGTAGTGTGAGGTCATGTGGTGAACCAGGGTCCGAGCAGTGTGCAGCCACACAGACCAGAGCCACAGAGATGTTATCCATCCATGCTCGTTATCCCTGGCTAGTTTGACATTTAAATCCAACATCCACTGTAGCCTGGTCAGCCCAATTGCATAATATCCACTTCTAGGCTGTCGGCCTAAGGACATGGAAACACAATTATCATGAAAGGTCATTTAGTGTAGCAGAATACAGCCCATTGACTCCAATGCATACATAATTCAGTATGAAAAACGTCAGGGTTAGATGGATCTCCCCTTGCTTTAAGAGGCTATCCAGATAAATTCCTTCAAGACCTGCTGTGCTGGGCTTTTCATTAAATGGCGTTGGTTTATGAAACTTGAATGGGAGGCGTACCATCTGGGTGATGTATGAATATGTGAACAACAGGTATGGAGCTAGAGCCTCATACTCAATCTCAGCTGCACTCTTGAGACATATTAATAGTATCACATCGGCAGCCTTCGTGGCATTTCCAAGTTTAGAGTATACCATTAAATCAATCCACTGTCATTCACACAGAGAAATTTCCGATTGCTCTGAATTCAATATCGTCATTATTGGGTTTCAAATGTAATGTACCTTTTCATCCCATGCATGAAATTGCTGAAATATGCCACTAATATTCTGCACGTCCTTATCTAATCATGTTTATGGGCCTTGTGCCTTAGGTGGACTGGAATAATGTGGAGCAGCCCAGTGTCTTCTCTGGATTAATTGGCTGTTAATTATTCAGTGTTTTGTAGCTAATGAAGACTCATGACTTGGATGTGTTTGAGACTCACACACACAAAAGGCTGTGAAGGTACACAGGAAAGTCACTCTTTCACGCACATACAGTATGTGTGTGTGTGTGTTGTCAGGGTGTCAGAGAGGAAATCCATACTGTATGTGTGAGAGTTAAAATGAGTGTGTGTGTGTGAGTGTGTGTGTGTGTGTGTGTGTGTGTGTGTGTGTGTGTGTGTGTGTGTGTGTGTGTGTGTGTGTGTGTATGTGTGTGTATGTGTGTGTAAACAGCAGGATCAAAAGGTGAAGGTTGCCCGTGTTCTCCAAGTCCTCTTTAATCTATTATGACTGCTTTACTGTACTCTATCCTTCTATGCTCAAATCTACTTGACCACTGTACTCCGTTCCGGAAGGTGCTGTATTGAATCTCATCATCAGGATTAAACTGTGACGAGATGAACGTCTTGCTGTCCAGTTATGACAGGGCTCTGGTCTATCAGGTTCTAGTGTCCTGTATCCAGCAGCTTCTCACATCTACCTCCACCCCTCCCTCAGTCTCCTCCTCCTCCTGCCCTTTCTGTTTTTATCCTTGATCTCTCCCCACCTCCTTGGCCTTGGCCCTCCTGATTAAAAGCCTAACCCTGCTCCCCACGGGCCCCCGCCTATACATCACTCAAACACGGGGTGGAGGAGGGAGAGGGGGGGGGTGGTGGTGGAAGGGATGCGGGGGTGCAGGGGGAAAGAGAGAGGGAGAAAGACAGAGAGAAATCTTGTCGGCATGGAGAGAGAGAGAGAGAGAGAGAGAGAGAGAGAGAGAGAGAGAGAGAGAGAGAGAGAGAGAGAGAGAGAGAGAGAGAGAGAGAGAGAGAGAGAGAGAGAGAGAGAGAGAGAGAGAGAGAGAGAGCTATAGGTAGTGAAGGAGAGCCCTGGTGTACTGTACACTGTGAAGTAGTAAGGGTTGTAAACACCACGTACAAAGGAGGAGAAGCACTTGCGATGCACCACTCTCAAGGTGAACTGAGGCCTCTGTAATTGTACGGGCTCCGTTCAGTAGATAGATGCAGCATTTGAGATGGTACTAGTTATTGAAAGCAATGGCTTGGAAAAGCCTGATGTGTTCTGGACCGCTTTCACACGCCAAGGTCGTACAAACCAACTCCCCCTCTGCAGCCACATCAATGGAGGTTGTATCTTTTTAAACCTGCTTTTTTATGGTGGGGGGGGGGGGGCTCTCCCCCGCTAGCTCACCGGGTAGGGGTGCGTATCATATGGGCAGAGGCCCTAACTCAGCGGTCCGGGTTCAAATCCAGCTCGGGCCACCTGTGCTTCTTCCCCTCTCTCTCTCTGCAATCAACCAGCAATTTCTCTTACAAGATACTGCTGGGATGCAAACGCCGTGTGTGTTGGGCGGCGCTTTGTCACCTGACTGTTCCAGGAGGTCAGCAGTGGGGTGGCTGTGTAGTCATGGAGACAGGGCCCAGCCCCAGGCACCCCTGCACTTCATCCCCGAGTGCTACTTCACGCGTGCCCACCGGGCTTACCTTATCTCTCTCCTGATGCATCTTGGGAGGTGCTCCTTACCTATCGTCCTCTTGCGAGGCTCGGCAATCAAACATCTTTAATTAGTTCTTTTTTTTCCAGCTTGTTTTATGGGATGATGTCACTGACAAATTGTGATAGATGGCGAGGATCAGCTAAACTGTCTCACCTCCGAATGAAAGTTCAGGGTTTGTAGCTTCATTTAACGTGAACATATTAGCTCTGCGGGCCAAGCAATTATGCAAAGCATATTCGGGGATGAGCAAACATAATGAATATTGATTAAGAGAGATACATTTGCCCTTGGGAAGGACAAACAGATCAAAGCTTAACCCTGCAAAATATGTCAGCTCCCATTTCAAAGTAATCAGCGACGAGAAGGCTTTTCTTACAACTGTAACTGTATTATATTCTTTTTCATCTGTTTCCTGTACATTAACAACCCTCCTCTATATTTGTAGAATATTTAGCTTTACATTGAAGGGACAAACATTCATTGTGTCTGTAGGTTTTGATTTAGTAGCACACTCTGAGAGGAGAGCACGTTTATTTAGAAGTTGTGCTGTGTGTTGGATAAGGGGCAATGTCAGTGTTGAACCGGTTCTTCTACATTGGAGGTCCAGGGTAGGGGGTGTAGCCACCCCTCGTGCCCCAGCCTGGCCTCCCCATCCCTGGGTAGAGAGAGCCGGGATGCTGGGCTGTGTGCTGGGGACTCTGGAGAGGGAGAGTGGATTTGGGTCAGCGTTGGCCGGAGGTGAGGATCTGTCACCGAGCAGCAGAGCTGTTTGCCTTGGTGTTTCTATCTATGGGGCAGTATTAGTCATGGCCAATACTGATGAGATTAGTGTGCGTGTTTGTGTGTATGCCCCAGCCTTTTCTACTTTTCTGCTCTCATGTGGAGCTTTTCCTCTGGATTCTACTTTCTCTCTCCCTCCCTCCCTCCCTCTCTCTCTCTGTCTTTCTCTTCCTCCTCTCTCTCTGTCTCTCTCCCTCTCTCTCTCTCTGTGTTTCTGTTCCTCCTTCTCTGTCTCTCTCCCTTTCTCTTTCTTCCTTCCTTCCTCTCTCTCTCTCTCTCTCTCTCTCTCTCTCTCTCTCTCTCTCTCTCTCTCTCTCTCTCTCTCTCTCTCTCTCTTTCTCTCTTTCTCTCTCTCTCGCGGACTGGGGCCCTCTGGGAGGTGCGGAGGGTTGAGGCTGGTCCGGCCGCTGGGACCTACCGTGGCGTGCTGGGAGGATGGTCAGGAGCTGCCGTCATCGAGCCAGATGCACTCAGCTCGCAGCTGAAGCCACCACAGCGCTGTGGCCCCATCACATCACAAGGGTGCTAATGCATCAAAGGCAACAAACACTCCTTCGCGCGTACACCCTCCCCACACGCACACACACACCGCAGGCACACTAACACTTATACGCACACTAACACATGCTCACACACACACACTGACAAACATGCGCGGACACGTACACACACACACACACACAACCGGGTACACACATGCACCGTCATCAGCATTCACATGTGCACACAAACCCAGTCCGAGGGGTTCACTTGCACGCGCGCACGCACGCACGCACACCCGCACACAACTCAACAAGCTCCAACACCAAACACTATCATTAATGCTCACGTGCGCACGTACTGTACACAAAGCGTTTTGTGTCTGGCCTGTGTCCCAGTGCACAGCAAGAGCAGAGGGAGCAGATGGTGACAGTGCCATCTCTACCACCAGAAGCCTAATGCTTTTACCACCTGGCCCCGGCCCAGTTCACACACCCCAGGACACCATCCTCTCATATCCAGGACCCAGGAAACCAGGACCCAGGAAGCTGGGACCCAATACCCAGACCAATCCAAAGTGCACCCTCAGTGCACCCACTGCTGAGGCCTAGCCCACAACAGCATATTACAGCACAGATAAGCAGAGACAAGCACTATAAACAGCAAAGCACTGCATAGACAGAGACCTGGATCAATATCCTCTCTCTCTCTCTCTCTCTCTCTCTCTCTCTCTCTCTCGCTCTCTCTCTCTATCTCTCTCTCTATCTCTCTCAGCTCACAGTCTAGGCCTCGGTAACCAGCTCAGATCGGCTTGTCCGGCTCAAGCCTCTCTTCACCTTGCTGGGCTTGACGGTTATATTGGGCAAATCAATGAGCACAGTGCCCCCCCCCCCCCCCCACTCTCCCAGAGGGTCACATGACATGTCAAGTCAAGCAGCAGGTCAGATCTATGTCATTATCTCTGGTCTCCACACCGGTCGTGAATGGAACCTTTGCTGCATGCTACACGGTACGTACACAGAAAGTGAGAGTCTTCGGGGAAAGGGCCAGGAGAAGAGTGAGGATTGGAGAAGGTAAGGAAAAGTCATTGAGAGGAGTGGAGGAGGAGTCGAGAAGGAGAGGAGAGGGAGAAAAGAGGGAGAGGGAGGGGTGTTAGTTCAGTCTAATAACGGCTTGTTGGAGATTTTGTCCCGGCGTCAAACCAATCGGAGAGTCTGAGTGGGCACGATGCATCACCTTAGTGCGGCCGATGAGTGTTCTGCTCCTGGGCTCTGCGCAAGGGCTGCTCCAACCACATTCAAAAGCCAACAATTCTCCTGGAAGATCCTCTGCCAAAGCCCAAGCATTAAACAGGGTTTAGCAGGAACCTCTTCAAGAGCCGTACGGCGAGCGCGCTTGTTTTACCAGAGTTTCCCCGCGCTCTGAAAAACAGGAAGAGCTTAGTCAATACGAGGTGCAGAACGTGGTGTGAATGGCGGGCACAACCAACAGTTGTAGAAGAAATACCTATAGGTTTATTCTTAAATGCCAAGCCTTGTTGTTAATGGATCCACAGCAGGGATTCTTGAGGGGGGCATGGGGGAGAGATTTGAGAGGCTTAAAGGGTTGTTGAGCAAACGGATGCTTTGTTGGCGAGATGTGTCTGACTGGGAACGGGTACAGGAGGGTTTTGTGGTGTGTGCTTAAAGATGACCCGGGCAACTGTGACATCATTCATTGCTGACTGGACTCAGAGTAGTGTCTTCTAAACTCGATTTTTCCGTGCGTCACTGACGCAGCCCTGATTCTCCCAGCCCAGATCTGCCCTTAAGTAAGACTCTGTGCTGCGGGTTGGCCCTGCAGTTCTTAACGTCATCGTGATGGAACCAACAGATGCATAGAATCCCACAAGAACGACATAGGAAAGCATGGAACACCCCAAGGTTACTGGTTACATGTTATGTTGTTGTTGTTGTCAGTTCATACATACAGCCCTCTGGCGATGTGGATGGCTGGCAGGCAGACAGGCAGACAAACAGATACACCTCAAACATCAACACTGACCGACAGATACAAAGGCATACAAAGTGACCTGTTGACCCATGATCTTAAAAGAGCACTCTCATCCTGACCACGAGGACAGAGTTTCTAATCTCCGCCGCTGATACCTTAATCCCACTTGATCAGAAAAAGTGGATTGGCTGTCTGTCAGGACGCCTGTCTGTCATAGCTCCTGTCTGTCAGGACGTCATACTGTGTAGCCCAGATACAGAAGCCCTTTTTATCCTGTGACACATAGCTACATACACACACATATACAGCAGATACAGTACCTAGACGCACAAACACACACTCAAACTAGTCCCCGCAACAGTCTGCCCGTGTGTATGTATGGGATGTAAAGTGGCTGCTCTTTGATCATATAAATCAACAGTATTTTTAGTTGACACATTGCAGCAAGGTCAAGTCTGTAAAAGCCCATAGGAGAGAGCACCTTTTGTAAAGACTAGTTTTAGATGCAAATTGATCTAAATGTTCATGAATTATGCAACAGGTGTAGATTATATGTTGATTACCAAACATCCATTATGGAGGATTTGTGTGAGTGTGTGTGTATGCTCATGCGAGAGGGTCACATGCGCACGCTCTTGGGTGTGTGCGTGTGTGTGTCTGGGTGGAAGCACGAACGAGTTGGCTCATGTGCGCTCGCGTCCGCGTGCGATTCCGGAGCGTGCGTCCGCATGTGCCTCTGTCGCGGCGGGAGCGTATGTCACCACAGGCAAGGTCGCGAGTGTGGCAGCTGCATTGTTCTCTGTCGTTAGCGATTAGGGCAGGGAGGGAAGGGGACCGCATGGTTAGCGAGGAGGAGCGCGCTCCTCCGTCGTGTCACCGCCTCGCCAGCGGATGGGAGGGGGGTCTCAACCTAACCCGAAGTGTCAGGCACGACGCCCCTGTCTTGTACATTAGCGTCAACCCCTCAAAATGGCGGAAGAGTTGGCGCTGAAAGGAGGGAGGAGCCGGTTCTGTCAGAGGTAGTGTTTTACTCTGGCAACTGTTTACACAGGGTTATAGACTCATGGCTATCTCTGTCTGGCAGACAACGTGTTGATAAAGTCGTCTGTGCGGCAGTATTTGCGTGTGTGTCTGTGTGTGTGTCTGTGTGTATCTGGCCTGTGCCTGAGTCTGTTTCATTGTGGCTGCTGTGTTTGTCCAGGAGTAGACGTGTGTATTTGTTTAGGAAGTTTGCATGAACTGCTGATAAATAGATGGTGGCAGTGAACTGGAGCAGAAGAGTTTCTTGAAGGGGCGGGGAGTGTCGTTGAGGCGGGGGGGGGGGGGGATAGAAGGAGGAGGATTGAGGTAGGAGAGATAAGGATACAGGGAGGATGAAGGAGAACAAGACCGCGCCATGAGAGAGAGAGAGAGAGAGAGAGAGAGAGAGAGAGAGAGAGAGAGAGGCAGGGAGGGAGGGAGGGAGGGAGGGACAGAAAGACAGAGAGAGAGAGGGAGAGAGACAGAGAGGGAGGAAGAGAAAGACAGAGAGAGAGAGGGAGGGAGAGAGAGAGAAAGTAGAATCAAGAGAGAATGGACTGGAAGAGGACGGGGGGGGGATAAGGGAGAGCACGTCATTAGCAGCGCCCCAAGGCAATGTGTCAATGATGTCATTTGACCTCTCGACAATTTGGTCATTCCTAAGTGACATCTCATTCGATTCTTGGTGTGTGTGTGTGAGTGTGTATATAAGTGGGTTGAAGGTCGGGCCCCAGCACATCGCCTATAGAAGTACAATAAAGGGCAGGATTATTGTTAGTCTCCTGCAGAAAGCCATTGCAGCAGTTGGCTGTTCCTACTCTGTGTGTCCTGCTCCAGCTCTCTAAAGACCCCCAGGCTATAAATACACACACCCTCCATGTCGCTCTGTTGATAGATCACAACTAATGGTGATAATCCTCTCCAGATGACAACTTGTGTCACTCGGCCACGCTGGGGCTCATCACAGAGTGTGTGTGTGTGTGTGTGCCTGTGTGTGTTTGTGTGGTATGTTTGCGCACGAGTGTGCCTGTCTGTGGATTTGTGCATGCACGTGCCTGCACATGTGTGAGTCTGCGTGTGTTTGAGCGTGCGTCTGTATGCGTGCGTCCGCGCAGTCCGCACGTAGCCTAGGACAGTTGAGAACGGTGTCATCCGTCTGGCGGGCGTTCCACGTGCTCCCTGTGTTTACCTGAGGCTCTGTCGCTGAGCCCTGTGTGTGCGCAGGCGCGCGCGCGCGTGTGTGCACAGGAGCTCTGTTGAGGCACTCAAGGTTTTCTGTCACAACAATTAGTTTGAAGACACACAATATGCTGACTTTATTCTAACATGCATCGTTTGACGGGATGTGCTGTGAATGATGGGCCCATCCACTCTCTGTGACCCTCTCGCTCTCTCTTTCTCCAGCCCTCTTTTGGTCTTTCGTCCCCTCGGCCTCCTTCTCCATCCTTCTGTCCGTCTCTCTTTTTCTCCCCGTCAGTGGCCTGTCGTTCAGTGCTATCACAAGCCTCAACAATAACGCTTTCGGCGGAAAAATGCCTTCTTCAATACATTTATGGGCGTGTTGTGAAGGCAACCGTCTGAGGAGTACATCTTGCCTGCTCTTCACAACGCTGAGCCGTGTCTGTCAGAGTGGTGTTTGGGATAATTGCAGCAATCTGTTTCATTCTTTCTGAGACAGGGGACTATACAGTGGTAGGTGAAGTAGGTGATCATTCAGAACAGGAAGAATGACACAACAGGAATATACAGGAATGTACAGTTAGGTCCATAAATATTTGGACATTGACACAATTTTCATCATTTTGGCTCTGTATACCACCAAAATGGATTTGAAATGAAACAATCAAGATGTGCTTTAAGTGTAGACTTTCAGCTTTAATTTCAGGGTATTTACATCCAAATCAGGTGAACTGTGTAGGAATTACAATACATTTTATATGTGCCCCCCCCCTTTTTAAGGGACCAAAAGTAATTGGACAATTGGCTGCTCAGCTGTTCCATGGCCAGGTGTATGTTATTCCCTCATGGGAGTTCGTTATTTCATTGACAAGGAGCAGATAAAAGGTCTAGAGTTCATTTCAAGTATGGTATTTGTGTTTGGAATCTGTTGCTGTCAACTCTCAATATGAAGTCCAAAGAGCTGTCACCATCAGTGAAGCAAGCCATCGTTAGGCTGAAAAATCAAAACAAACCTATCAGAGAGATAGCAAAAACATTAGGTGTGGCCAAATCAACTGTTTGGTACATTCTTAAAAAGAAAGAACGCACTGGTGAGCTCAGCAACACCAAAAGACCCGGAAGACCACGGAAAACAACTGTGGTGGATGACAGAAGAATTCTTTCCCTGGTGAAGAAAAACCCCTTCACAACAGTTGGCCAGATCAAGAACACTCTCCAGGAGGTAGGCGTATCTGTGTCAAAGTCAAAAATTAAGAGAAGACTTCACCAGAGTAAATACAGAGGGTTCACCACAAGATGTAAACCATTGGTGAGTCTCAAAAACAGGAAGACCAGATTAGAGTTTGCCAAAAAACATCTAAAAGAGCCTGTACAGTTCTGGAACAACATCCTATGGACAGATGAGACCAAGATCAACTTGTACCAGAATGATGGGAAGAGAAGAGTATGGAGAAGGGAAGGAACTGCTCATGATCCAAAGCATACCACCTCATCAGTGAAGCATGGTGGAGGTAGTGTTATGGCGTGGGCATGTATGGCTGCCAATGGAACTGGTTCCCTTGTATTTATCGATGATGTGACTGCTGACAAAAGCAGTAGGATGAATTCTACTGCTTTTGTTTCTGGCAATATTATCTGCTCAGATTCAGCCAAATGCTTCAGAACTCATAGGACGGCGCTTCACAGTGCAGATGGACAATGACCCGAAGCATACTGCGAAAGCAACCAAAGAGTTTTTTAAGGCAAAGAAGTGGAATGTTCTGCAATGGCCAAGTCAATCACCTGACCTAAATCCAATTGAGCATGCATTTCACTTGCTAAAGACAAAACTGAAGGGAAAATGCCCCAAGAACAAGCAGGAACTGAAGACAGTTGCAGTAGAGGCCTGGCAGAGCATCACCAGGGACGAAACCCAGCATCTGGTGATGTCTATGGGTTCCAGACTTCAGGCTGTCATTGACTGCAAAGGATTTGCAACCAAGTATTAAAAGTGACAATTAGATTTATGATTATGTTAGTTTGTCCAATTATTTTTGGTCCCTTAAAAAGGGGGGGGCCACATATAAAATGTGTTGTAATTCCTACACCGTTCACCTGATTTGGATGTAAATACCCTGAAATTAAAGCTGAAAGTCTGCACTTAAAGCACATCTTGATTGTTTCATTTCAAATCCATTGTGGTGGTATACAGAGCCAAAATGATGAAAATTGTGTCAATGTCCAAATATTTATGGACCTAATTGTATTACATTTACATTTAGTCATTTTGGCAGACGCTCTTATCCAGAGCGACTTACAGTAAGTACAGGGACATTCCCCCGAGGCAAGTAGGGTGAAGTGCCTTGCCCAAGGACACAACGTCATTGGCCTGGCGGGGAATCGAACCGGCAACCTTCTGATTACTAGACCGATTCCCTAACCGCTCAGCCACCTGACTCCCAATGTATACGCTCCCCATATATATACAACTGAAAGGCCCACTTTGTGCTGCTAATTAATATGGGGAGCCAGGCTGTGAGTTCATCCATATTCTCCTGGTGACGCCGGATGGTGAGGGAGGTGGCTTGATGGAGCCTGGTACTCGGGGAGCGAACAGATGTCCCATCTGAACAAAATGTGAGACGAATGCAAATTGCTGCTTTTCTGTGTTAGCTCCGGACCACAGAGGCGGGCTGTTTGCTAAGCGCTGCCCAAAGAAAGAGATCAAACAGCCCTACGTACTTAATTTTACTCCCCTTGCTGTGATCCCCTGACCAAGCAAAACTGGCTTTCAACTTTGAACTTTGGGATAGCAGAGCACGTTGCTCTCGGCGTGTTGCAATTATGGCAACCAATCTGATTGCTCTGAAGTACCCACATGCAATTAGGCCCTGAGCAGCCAAGGAAAGCAACTTTCCTGCGAGTGCACGAATGAGTCAGCAGGAAGTCGGGCTATGATTGACAGCTGACTCTGGGCCACTCGCTATTGCTCTCGCTCTCTTCCTCTGCCACGACTTCCTCTTCCTGTCACTCTCCATCCAGACACGCCTCCCTCCCGTGCTGCCACTTCTCCCGTCTCTCTCTCGTTCTGACGGCCTCTCTCTGGAGGAAGAGGAGGAGGACAGTGTGGAACTGGGACTCCAGATTGTGCCCCAGTAATGACAGCCTGTGCCCGTCTGTCTGGATGTGGAAGGGCATCGGGTCACTGTGGCAGTGTCACGCAGCCTGCCAGTGGAGTCCTGGGAGAGGGAGGGAAGGATGGAGGGATGAAGGGACAGAGAGACAGAAAGAGATGAAGAGGAGGAGCAAGGAGGGAGAGGATGGGACTGGGGTGGAGAGTCGGTGAGAAAGAGAGGTGTGCCAGCCGATTGGCTGCAGATTTAGCCAGCTACCAGCCAATCCGCTGCGTCCAATCAGAGATGTTTTCCCAGCACACAAGCCCTGCGTGACCTCATCAGTCCGTGCCGGCAATACTGGTGGCAACAGATGCTGTTACCATCAGCCGGTCAATTGGCGCCCAGCGCCCCTGAACGATCAGATGCCCCGAGATGAGAGAAACAAGGGGAAAAAGAGAGAGAGAGACAGTCTGTGGTGGGGTTCTGTGATCATTAGTGCAGCCAGGTAGTCAGAGGGTTGCACATGAACCAACGAGTGTGACTTCACCCTGCTCTGCTCCAGCCGGGCTGAGAGACTTCTGCCCTTGCAACCTCCCCTCAGCCCAGACACAGGGAGGTGGGTGGGACAGAGAAGGGGAGAGAGGGAGGAAGAGAGGAAGGAGGAGGGATAGAAAAGGAAAGGGGGGGTGGGAGGAAGGAGAGGAGAGGAGGAGAGGAGAGGAAAAGGGGAGAGCAAAGAAGGGGTGTGAGGAGGTAGAGGTGGTTGTTTGACAGTTTATTTTATTATCACAGGTAAACAACCCTGACCAATGAAAGGCACCATTTCCCCAGGGTCGGACCATTTCACTCCCAGGAGATTGAAGTGATCAGGCTACTTGAGCTGATTATAATTTGCAAGGTTTAGCAGCTTCTTATGTCCGTTTTATATTTGATATGATAGCAATCAGAATTGCTTGTAGGGAAATAGGGAAATATTACTATTTTCCCTATTCTTCCACTTTGACAAGTGTGTTTTCAGACGTGTAGAGTGACCAAATTACAATCACGAAGAAATACTCGCCGGTCCTCTCATTTCTGCTCCGCCACACTCTCCCATCGCATGAGGCTGCATGCATTACAGCTGGCATCCAATCACCCAGCAGCTTGTCCTGGGAGCTCGACGAATGAGAGCGCAGAAGCAAGATTGAAGGCTAGCAACGAGAAGAGTAGAATTGTAGGCTGCAGCAGCCATCTCAACACCTTGCAAACGCTCACACCATAGGCTACGTGTGTGGTGTGTATGTGTTTTCTTTTATATATGTCTGTGCGTGCGTGTGTGCGCGTGTTAGCGCCTGTGAGTTAGTGTGTCTATTCTGCTGCTTGAGTGATGCAGAGAGACCCAGAGAGAGAGCAGTATGCCCTGGAGTGAAAGCCTGTCACAGAATGAAACAGAGATTTTTTTTTCTCCCTCTGCTTGTGTTGGCCATGATAATTCCTCTGTTACCGAATTGAAAGAGAATGGCCGGGGGCTGTTTTGGTGTGATTATGGATACATTTTACAATATGAATAGACGCTTTTCCGACTGAGTATATTCGTTGAGATGTTGATTTATGGGTAGGGGGCTTTTGATAAAAACTAAAAAACAACTGTCCCACTTTGTAGGCAGACACAGCCAAGTGGTAGATGAATCATTAAAGCAGTTTGGTTGGGCTCTGCATCCGCCAGTGTCTGGGGCAGGAGTATCTGGGAGCATGATCAGAATGCAATCTGAACTGTACTCACAAATAGAGACCGTAGCTCTGCTGAAGTGCTCTAAGAACGCTTTTGACACCAAGGAAGACACTGTCAGGTGATGTGTTCTACCCAGACTAGTGGGACTGGAGTGGTAGGAGGTTTAAATAAGTGACCTTATTTCAGGTCTGTAAGATTCCACGTTAAAACCTGTTCAGATCGGATCCTTTCAGGGTTCCAAACGTTCGATCTGGAAGTTCTTGTGGTCTAGGGTTCCAGGGTTCTACCGGTAAAGTTCTAGCTTAAACGAATCATTTTTTACCAAGAATCTTTCTTATTTAAGTGAGATAGGTGGTACCAGTGTAGCTGTGGTAACAGAGACAAGAAGTCCCAGTATATATTGTTTCCAGAAACAGGAAGTACCAGTGTATCCATACCAGAAGACTCCAGTGTTACACTGTCTGTCTATCTGTCCTCATTCTACTCCCATCAAAGCATATTTCAAAGTTCTCTGCGCCCATTAGAGAAAAAGAGAGAAAACACAAAAGTCAGTGGATGAAAGACTCGATGAAAAACTGCCGGGCGATGGTTTAGAGAAGCAGGCGTTTACAGAGGCAGATAAAGAAGCTAAGTCAGGAAGAAATCTCACATCAAACACAAGGAGCGTGGCTGGGAGAGAGTGCGACGGGCGCTCGCCATTCAGAAGGCTGTGTCTGTCGCACCCCGTTCTCCTCCAGCACTTTGTAGTGGCTTATGTAAGCGGACAGTACTTTCCATTTCTCACTGATCTCTCCTGATTCATCGTGGTGTGTTAGATGGGATTGCACCTTCCCAGCAGGTACAGCATGAGAGATCTACTTCAGAGACACTGTGATTAGCTCTGTTTGACTGTTTGTATCAGTGGAAACTCCTCTCCAGGTCCAATCCCAGTACTGTGCACAGAGCTAAACCGGGTGAGCGCTGGGGTCAGCTCATGAAGAGAAAAGACAGCTCTGTGACCGGAACCATCCGGGTCATTCTGTTTACGACCACCGTTTCTAGCGGCTTGTTGCCGCCTCGGCGCTTTGATGAGCAAGCTGTCAATGAAGCCCGGCTCATTGTTCAGACGTGACCACGGCACACAGACACTCGACAACGGGAATGCTGCCCTGGCATTTCGCGAGGGCAAAGATGAGAGCGCCCGACCTGCCCCGCTAGGCAGCCACTCCATACATCATTATGCTGTGGGCCAGGAGGGCTGGGGAGGGGGGGGCTGACTAATCAAACACACCCGTGGGG
Organism: Osmerus eperlanus; assembly: GCF_963692335.1. Classification (NCBI taxonomy): domain Eukaryota; kingdom Metazoa; phylum Chordata; class Actinopteri; order Osmeriformes; family Osmeridae; genus Osmerus; species Osmerus eperlanus. The sequence continues at coordinate 14,896,360 of NC_085024.1, forward strand.
TTGATTATGGTTATTATTGAGCAGTGTCACATCTGGGGTTGTGAATATCTTTTCTTTTCTTTTTTTGCAGCCTTTATTTAAATCTATTGTATTACATTATGGCAACATATTTACGGTGCGTTCACAAATGCAGTTTTTGCCCGTGTTGCCAGATTTTATCGTGCTGAACCAAATCGAGATCACCCCAAGTATACGATGTTTAGGAGGGGATGTTTCAAAATGTACACGTTAAGTACTGCACACATTACAAGTCTTACAGTTATTTGCCCTATTAATATTTATGACTCATAATTGTTTAACTGTGGCATTTTGCCCACGGTCGTTGCTCATGGTTATTTACAGTGAAGGGGGCAATGGGGCTGGAATCCTTCTACATGCATACAGAATGTACAGTTCATGTTCTGACTAGCGCACTGCTGAAGACATTTCCACTGTGTATTTTTGCCCCAAAACATCCCATTATATTACGACCTAGTCTGCATGAGCAGTTTCAATGCCACTGAACGCATGTTGAGTCATCACTCTCTAATCCCTCGCTCCGACACGAGGACAAAGACGACACAGAGGCACACCCCGTTGTTTTCACTAAACGAGCCGTTTCCCCTTCGTTTGTTGCCGCCATCCCATCCGTGTTACATAATGCTCGGTGTCACGCAGAGCAAAGGGGCTCTGAGGCCTGGGGTTGCGGCAATGAGACGCTCTTCCGCCGTAAAACCACCAACATCCAGCTCTCATGACAGGCACCATCTTGGCTCCATGGCTAAACGGCAGGGTTAGGTTTGTTCTCTCCCCCCTCCTCCCCCACCCCCCCCCCCCCCTCCCCGCCATGTGAGAGTGTGTTATTGTTGTTGTGGGGAGAAGAGCGATGCGGGGGAAAGGAGATGTAGCGAAGCGGCCTCTCTTTTTCTGGGTCTAATCCCTCTTAGGGAGAGAGCGATAAGCGTTGTTTGACTTAGCCCAAATTTCCTGTTGTTTATGTTCCCCGTGCCAAACCAGGAGTATCCCTGTGGAGAGGGAGATAATCTGAATGATGCCGGCTTGGCACAGTGAGCTGGCACCCGGAGCACCTTGCCCAGTAGCATGGATGACAAACCATGTGCCCGATTCCTATTCCGTCCATTTCCACCCCTCACCTTTCCCACCATCCTCCGTGTCCTTGTCCTTCCTTCCTCCCTCTCTCTCTCTCTCTCTCTCTCTCTCTCTCTCTCTCTCTCTCTCTCTCTCTCTCTCATCTCTCTCTCTCTCTCTCTCTCTCTCTCTCCCTTGTCTCCTCTGACTTACCTCCTCCCCCTCTGCCTCCCTCCCCTCCTTGTCTCTCCCTCCTCTTCTCTCACTCCATTCCTTCTGTTCCCTCCCTCTCTTCTCTCGCCTCTGTATAGCTTTTTTTCTCACAGATCTAAATCACAAATCTACTGTAGCTGTCAGAATGGCTGGCTTTGTTGACATGCATTTCCTCTCCTGTGGTAGAGCAGTGTGGGAGTGTGTGTGGGAGTGTTTGTGTGTGTGTGGGTGTGTGTGTGTGTGTTTTGGTGGGATAGGGTCTGCTCAGCTCCTCCATCTCCGGCCACTCTCCGTTTGCCCACAGAGACCAATGATAAAGCATGTGAAAGCAGGCGACAGCCAGTCTGCCTCCAAGGTGTGAAGGCAAAAGCTCTTAATCTCCCTGCAATTCTCCCAGCAGAGCCGTCCTCATACTGCTGCTGGTGTTGTCGGGGGGAAGGCAGGGAAGATGGTGTTGCTGGTGGAGGAGGCGGTGGAGGTGATGAGGGGCAGCAAAGTCTGTCTCGGGGGCTGTGATTGTCCACCCTCTCCTCCTGTTCTCTCGCCTGCTCTGCTTCAGGTGACGGCGAGTGTCTGGCGGCTGAGTGACTCAATTGCGTTGTTAGGCGCTTCGCCATCTGTCGGGGACGACGTTTGTGCACGCCAGTGTCGTAGGACAGACCAGCGTAGAGGTCGAAGACGCTTCAACGTTTCTCCTCCGCCGTGCTCTCCCGATGAGAGGAACATACAGTAAATAGAGTAGAATAACACTCTGTGCATGTGGTGCCTGGCAACCACAGCTCAGGGAGGCGAGCTGTTGCGGTAATAACCGCCATTGGGTGCATCTGGAGGCTGCTGTTACCAGGACCGGGTGAGGGGGGGCGTGATGGGACACAGGTGTAGAAGAGGTGTCAGATGTTTGGGGATGTTATTTGTTGGCTGGCTGGCTAGCTGGCTGGCTGGCTGGTTGGCTGGTTGGTTGGCTCTGGGAGCTTTTCCGGTAGACCGTGCTGACTGTTTGCAGGCTGTTGTTTTTACAGATGGCCCCAGACCCATCTGGCACCTTCCAGTGAGGCGTGACTAAGCCAGGCTGGTGTTTAGAGACTGGTGTTTGTGTGTGTGTGTGTGTGTGTGTGTGTGTCGCCCTGTTGCCACGGCGAGGAGAAGCCGCTCGACTGCAGCTGGATTTGAGGGTCATTTCAAGAGCACAACCAGACGCTGCTCAGACACCATTTTCAGATGGTACTGGAGAAACACCAGCTATTTATCTCTCCTCTTCTCTCTCTCTCTCTCTCCTCTCTCTCTCTCTCCCTCTCTCTCTTCTCTCTCTCTCCTCTCTCTCTCTCTCTCTCTCTCTCTCTCTCTCTCTCTCTCTCTCTCTCTCTCCTCTCTCTCTCTCTCTCTCTCTCTCTCTCTCTCGGCCAGTCACTTAGTAGCTGCAGTATCACATAGGCAGCCCCGCCACGGTGGCCCAGCCAATCGAGCGTAGTGGAGCTGAGCTGAGCCGAGAGGGGGATTCTTACTGATGAGGCAGTAATTAGTGCAGCTTCCTCCCCAGGGACCGGAGGGACGACTTCACACATCCTGACAGACTCTCTCCTAACAATCTCTCCTCTCTCCAAAACCTTCATCATCACCACACGGGCCACTCTCCCCTTCCTCACTTCCTCCTTCCACCAGAGCTATCATGGAGGGACCTGGTGTGTGTGTGTGTGTGTGTGTGTAAGTTAATTTGTTTCCATCCTGTTGAGAGAGAACTACTGTGCTGTTCTCAGGGGTCTCTCCGGAAAGTTACTTCAATAAAGTATGCAAATGTCTTAGTTTCCATTAAAGTTTGGGGAATTGGAATTTGAGTTTGGTTGTATACTGTTTGTATACTGGTCTGGCCTTCTCAATCCTTGTTTACGCGCTAAATTACTTAACGACCTACGATGATTGACAATGTCTCCATGGAGATTCAACGTTTTCATTAGCAAGCGGGGGCTACTGTATGTCATGTGCCCCCCGGCTCGTCCGGGGATAGGCACTTGTCTGAGAACGACCGGAAGAATTCTGCTGGACTCAGCAGTTCTGAGATGCTTGGAAGAGAGACAGTAAGGGAGGTGAGGTGGGAATAAAGTCCTGCTTCTTCAGGACTTTTACTTTGACAGGCTGGCCAGAGGAGAAAGTTCCAGTATGTTCCTGATAAGCAGTTTGCCTGTGCTGAGAAGTGTCTTCTTTTTTTTCTGTCTTGCTTGTCAGTTTTTTTTTTATGTTGACCTGTGTTGTCTGTTTGACGTCCTTGAGGAAAAATCTCTCTC